>NW_026714899.1:0-22197 GCF_029784015.1 Lycium ferocissimum | reverse complement strand
TGAATGGTGGAGGTGAGAAATGGAATGAATGAAATGAAAAAGGAAAGGTCCCGCTTATATAAAATGAATTTCAGTCCCGATGGAAATATACGGACCAACATACGGTCCGTATAAAATCTACTGACCGTATGTTGGACCGTATATTTGGTCCAGTAGAATACGCTATTCTGGGCCAGATCTACGGCTAGACATACGGTCCGTAGATTTTGTACGGCCAGTATGTCTGGCCGTATGTTTGCCCAGTTTTTCGAGAGTTGTTTCGTCGACTCGTTTGATCTCCGATCCTTATGGAACCTTCTTAACACTTGTTACTTACTTCAATACCATTCTAAGGGACGTTATAACTCTTCCTCAAAGGGTCGTTAAGACATCATTAACTTAATACTCGTGATTCTTATCCGATACGTTCAACTTATAACTCGCTTTCCTTAGCAACTTTCTTTCCTTAACCCGAATGTCTTTGGAAATCTTAATTGGAACTATCACATATTATTTCTTACTTGTCCAAACCTCGTATACGTCATGTCCTTCATGGGTCTATTCACTGTACACTAACGGAGAATTTTCCGAGGTGTAACAGAGGTAGAGGCCGAGGGGGAGCATCTACTTCAGGTGCCACTAGCCCCGTATGTATGCTTTAGCCGGACGACAGGATCTTGAGACCTCCCCGGATGTGGTTACAGGTACATTATTCGTATTTTCCTATGATGTGTATGCATTGATAGATCCGGGTTCTACCTTATCTTATATTACTCCATATGTTGCTGATCGTATTAGGGTGAAACCTGAGCCAATTAAACCTTTTGAGGTATCTACTCCGGTTGGTGATCCCGTGATAGCTAGACAAGTGTACAAAAATTATGTAATTGTGGTATGTGACCGCCAAACTAAAGCTGATTTAGTTGAGCTGAAAATGTTAGATTTTAATGTGATTATGGGTATGGATTGGTTGGCCTCATGCCATGCTAATGTTGATTGCCGAATGAAAGTAGTTCGATTTCAATTTGCGGGAGAGCTCGTGCTTGAATGGAAAGGTAATACAGCATCTCCAAGAGGTAGGTTTATTTCCTACCTTAAGGCAAGAAAGATGATAGCTAAGGGCTATATTTATCACTTAGTCCGAGTTCATGATACCGAAGCGAAGTCGCCAACTTTCCAATCCGTTCCGGTAGTGAATGAATTTCCAGATGAACTTTCAGGCCTTCCTCCAGAAAGAGAAATTGATTTGTTATTGATGTGTTGCCGGATACCAAGCCTATTTCTATCCCTCCTTACCGAATAGCTCCCGCAGAATTGAAAGAGCTAAAGGCACAGTTGAAAGATTTGCTCGTCAAGGGGTTTATTAGACTCAGTTCATCACCGTGGGGAGCACCTGTCTTATTTGTAAGAAAGAAAGATGGCTCCCTACGAAATATCCTCTTCCAAGGATTAATGATTTGTTTGATCAATTACAAGGTGCCAAGTGGGTTTCCAAGATAGACTTGAGGTCGGGTTATCATCAAGTGAGAATTAAAGAAGAAGATATTCCCAAAACAGCTTTCAAAACGAGATATGGCCATTATGAATTTCGGGTGATGTCATTTGGGTTAACTAATGATCCGTCAGTGTTCATGAATCTGATGAATAATGTCTTCAGGCCGCTCTTAGACCTGTTTGTGATCGTGTTTATCGACGATATTCTGGTATACTCTCGCGCAGAATCAGAACATGCAGACCATTTACGTATTGTTCTTGGATTTCTTCGAACTCGGGAATTGTATGCAAAATTTTCAAAGTGCGAGTTTTGGCTGAATTACAGACATTCTTAGGTCATGTTATTTCGGATGATGGCATTCGAGTTGATACTCAGAAAATTGAAGCTGTGAAGACTTGGCCAAGGCCTACAACGCCTACAGAAGTCCGTAGTTTTCTGGGATGGGCAGGTTACTATAAAAGGTTCGTAGAGGGATTTTCATCTATTTCAGCCCCACTGACGAAGCTAACCCAAAAGTCAGCTAAATTTCAGTGGAATGATGCTCGTGAGCATAGCTTTTAGGAATTGAAAGATAGGTTAACTTCAGCTCCAGTCTTAACACTTCCAGAAGGGCCAGATGGCTATGTTTGTTGTATATTGTGATGCTTCCGGTGTTGGGTTAGGATGCGTATTGATGCAGCATGGTAAAGTCATTGCTTATGCTTCGAGACAGCTGCGGAAACATGAAAAGAACTACCCAACTCATGATCTCGAATTGGCTGCAGTTATTCATGCATTAAAGATGTGGAGACATTAGTTGTATGGTGTGCATGTTGATATCTATATAGATCACAAGATTCTTCAATATATCTTCAAACAGAAGGAGTTGAATCTGCGGCAACGGCGGTGGTTAGAATTATTGAAAGATTATGATGTGAATATTTTATACCACCCCGGAAAGGCAAATGTAGTAGATGATACGCTTAGCCGCCGATCAATGGGCAGCCTATGTGAAGTTCCTTCGGAAAAGAAAGAATTGATTCATGAGCTCCACCAACTAGCTAATCTTGGAGTACGTCTAATTGATTCAGGTGGTGCTGGAGTTAGTGTTAATAATCCCACAGTTTCGTCTTTGAACATGGAAGTAAAAGAGCGACAATATGAAGATCCTCAATTGAGCCATTATAGGGATGCATTTCATGAAAAAGAGAAGTCTCCATTTGAAACTTCTATAGATGGAATTCTTAGATACTGAGGCAGGCTATGTGTTCCGAATGTTGCAGAATTGCGTCGTCGAATTCTAGAAGAAGCTCATTATTCTCGGTATTCTATTCATCCAGGAACGACAAAGATGTATCATGATCTCAAGTTGATATATTGGTGGGATGGCATGAAGAAAGATATAGCAGAATTTGTAGCCCAATGCCCAAATTGCCAGCAAGTGAAGATCGAACATCAAAAGCGGGAGGATTATTGCAGGCCATGGAAATTCCTACTTGGAAATGGGAAGTGATCAATATGGATTTTATTGTGGGATTACCTTGTTCCCGAGGCAAGTATGATTCTATATGGGTAATCATGGACAGACTCACAAAAGCAGCTCATTTTCTTCCAGTCAAAACCACATACTCAGCAGAAGATTATGCAAGGTTGTATCTCAAGGAGATTGTGCGACTTCATGGTATTCTGATATCCATCATCACAGATAGAGGGGCACAATTTACAACTAAGTTCAGGAAATCCTTCCAAGAAGGCTTGGGTACTCAAGTAAAGCTCAGCACGGCATTTCATCCGCAAACTGATGGGCAAGCCGAACGTACTATCCAGACCTTGGAGGATATGTTCAGAGCATGTGTTATAGATTTTAGTGGTAGTTGGGATGACCACTTACCCCTTATTGAGTTTGCATATAATAATAGCTACCATTCCAGCATTCAAATGGCTCCGTATGAAGCATTATATGGAAGGAAGTGCAGATCTCCAATTGGATGGTTTGAAATAGGAAAAGTACAGCTAATAGGCCCTGAGTTGATTCAACAAGCAGTAGAAAAAGTCAAGGTGATCCGAGATCGATTGTTGACAGCTCAAAGTCGCCAAAAATCTTATGCGGACAACCGCCGACGAGACTTAGAATTTCAAGTTAATGATTGGGTATTTTTGAAGGTGTCGCCAATGAAAGGTGTGATGAGATTTGGCAAGAAAGGGAAATTGAGTCCTCGATATATCGGACCCTATAAGATTATCTACTAGGTGGGTCAAGTAGCTTATGAATTGGACTTGCCTCCAGAACTTGAATTAGTCCATCCAGTTTTCCATGTCTCAATGCTCCGCAAATGTGTTGGAGATCCTACAAAGATTGTGCCAATAGATGATGTTCAAGTGACAGAAAAGTTAGTCTATGAGGAAGTGCCCATTGCCATATTAGACAGGCAAGTACGGAGACTTCGAAACAAGGAAGTGGCCTCAGTTAAAGTCTTATGGCGAAATAACAACCGAGAAGAAATGACTTGGGAGGTGGAAGAGAAGATGAAATCCACATACCCGCACTTGTTTCAGCCCCCGGAAGAGATCCATGATGAGACATCGAGATTATGAGGTATGTATGCTTCTTTTTATGCTTTTGGGTCGTGTGTGGCCAAATCCTATTGTTATTGTGTTGTGGCCCTGTGAGGCATGTTTATTGTGGGCTGTTGTGACAGGATGGTAGTGCCATATTACAGGGAAAACTCTGGCAAAATTTTCGTAGAATTCCCGAGTGCTTAACATTCGAGGACGAATGTTCCAAAAGGGGGGAAGACTAACGTGTAGTGCATAGACTAACAAGAGGGTAGGACGTATATGATGTTTTGATAAGTAAGAAATAGGATTTGATGACCCTAAGTAAGATCTCAAAGACATTCGATGTTAGACGAGAAAGTAGCCAAGAGAAGGCAAGGCATACGATAAGTATCGGGAGAGATTTACGAACATTGAATTAATGATAACTTAATGATGTTTTGGAGAAGAGTCATAACGTCCCTTAGATTGTTAATGAAGTGTTAAACAAGTGTCAAGAAGGTTCCATAAGGATTGGAGATCAAACGAACGACGGAGATCATTTCAGGAAAAAGGGGTTATACGACCAACTTTACGGTCCGTATAACATTATACGGTCCGTATAACATTATACGGTTCGTATAAGGGTCCGTAAAACACCCAGCAGAGATGATGATTGCTTAGTGGTGACCACTTATACGGGCCGTGCAATGTTCCACGGACCGTATAAGTGTCCATGGAAGTCCCGACGGGCTGAGTAAGTTCAATTATATAAATGTGATCTCACTTCACTAATTTCATTTCCCACACTTCTTCATCTCTCTCAAGACCTCTAGAAGGTTCCACAAACTTCATCTACAAGAAAATAAAGGAAAACAAAGATCAATAGTGTTACATCCCGTATTTTGAACGTCGGGACAATTCGGGTTAACTATGATAAGTTAGGGTTAAGACCATTCCGGGACACGAAGTCGAGACGTGTGACCTTCGATTTTGTCATGTGACCTAAGTATGTATGACGTTATTGGTATGGAAACATCAAAGAAACTTCGGGACCGAAAGTGGAATTAAGGGAAGTTGGCTATTATTGGAAAAAATGGAGGGAGTAATATATGGCCATGTGGCCGGCCACCTTTGAGTGGGCCATGGCCACATGGCTGGCCATAAGTTGTAATATAATAAGATGACAAGGGACCTTTATATCATCATTTTCACTCCTTAAGAAAAATCAAGAAACATTGGAGAGCAAACCATCAACCATTCGGCCACCAATTTGGAAAATCAAGACCAAGAGCTAGCCTTCCAAAAATTATTTCTTCTAAGTAAACCTACTAATTTGAGGGTGCTTGATAACGTGGAGTTGTTGTTTCAAGCGTTGGATTGTTCGTTTTCATCCTTGGCCAACTTTGGACAAATTGAAGGGTTGTGAAGAAAGGTGAGTTCTAACCTTGTTTTATGAGTTATGGAAGGTTTATGTGTGTTGTTGTATGTTAATATGGATGAAATTCATGAGATATGGCAATTTTAAGTTGAGGCCGTGTGTGTGTGTGTTGGCCGTGCATGTGTGTGCTATGTTATAAGTGATGAACTAAGTTTATGTAGCATGTTTGGTTATTGTGGAGTGTTGAAATGAATGGAAATCATGAAGTATAAAGATGGGTGAGGTTGGCCGAATAAGGCCCTTCATGTGTGCCAAGAAATGAATCAATTTTTCTTAGAGTTTTGGTTGTTGTTGTTATGTGAATTTTATGTTGAAAATGAGAGTTTAATGATTCAAATTGGTATTGTAAGTGTATGGGCTGTTTTGGAGGATTTTGTGTATTTAGTGTGATTTTTATGTTTATGGAAATGGCATGATTAGAGTGTGGATTGTTGAAGTAAATCATGATTTTAAAGTAAGGAATGTGTTATGGATATGTTCTCGGGTTAAGGAATAATTTCGGGTGACTTGGAGCATTTGTCGGGTTGTTGGAAATATTGTATGAATTATTTAAAGAGTTCTTGAATGTTGTTTGAATGGTTTTGGATTGATAATTGAATATGTGTTAGTTTGATTACATGTTGGTTTGTAAGTATGTAGTCGTAGTAAGCATAATTGGAATATCGTTGGAATGTGTGGAGAAGGATTTTTAATGTTCGAATGCGTTTCGAATTGATTGTGGATATTGTTGGAATGATTGTTGGTTTGCTGTGTTGTTGAATTTGGCCGAGTTGAATTCTCGGGGTTGGTCCATTTATAAAGGAAGTCTTTGCCCAATTTTCCGTAGGATTATGTGTTAGTCGGAAATGAACTTCTAAATGCTTGGTTGACGTTGGTGTTTATTGATGTTATGTAGATCTTGGAGAATTCGAGATATAAGTTTGATTTGGATTAGCGTTGTGTGCGAGCGAGGTATGTAAAGCTTAACCCTTCTTTCTTTTGGCATGTCTTAGTCGTACATAGGCTACGACACGAGTCTCGAGAAAATTCTACTCTCACAATCCGAGCATGTCTATGATTCGCTTTTGTCTTTTGGTACTCGTATGTTGATGTGAGAAAATAATGGTTTGGATGTTGTTGGAAAAATTGATTTTAAAGTTGCATAAAAACTTGGTTTTCAAAAGAGTTTTATTCTTAAATGATGTTGAAACTACGAACTGCCGTAACTTTCGGCTAAGGGCTCGGATTGCCTCGATATCATTGCGGGAGGTTGTATGGCGTGTGAAGAGTATGTTTTTCATAGGCGGGCCCGGCTCGGGTCGACACTCGTCCGTGGGTCCCGCGACCTTCTTTTGTGCATTTCTGAAGACGTTTGGAAGAGTTTGGTATGACGATTTTCCCGATTCCCAAGTATGGTCGTTTTACTTACTTTTTGAACTTATGATAATGATTTTGTGCATATAGCTACTCACGACTCTGCTCGTGCGGTTTGTTGGTACATCTTTCACCGGTTCCCGGGCCGGTTTGTTGTCGTGCGCATTATGATATATATTCCGGAGTTATGTTTGTGTTACGGTTCCGAGACCTCGCCATAGGGCCGGGTTCCGTTTATGGAGTTATCTTTGTGATATGGCTTATGATGTGTTGTGATGATGTGTTGCGTTCGGGGATACGGAGATTTGAAATCTTCTGGTGTTATGCTGTGTTATGGCGCCAACGACGGGCGGGCGACCATATTTTCTGTGCCCTATGCATGCTTTGTATTTTGATAATAAACATTTGGCATTTTGGAAATGTACTTACTTCGGTACTTTTGTTTCGAGTGTGACTCGGATTTACTGTGCTTTGCATACTCGGTACATATTCGTGCGACCCCTTTCTTCGGGGTCGCGTTTCATGCCCGCAGTAAGACGCCCAGTTTGGTGATCCGTCAGTTTAGGACACCTGTCCTGCTGTGTTGGAGTGCTCCTTTTATTCCGGAGCCTACATCTTGGTATATACTCGTTCGTTGCATATGTGTGTGTGTGTTCAGGGGTACGGCGGGGCCCTGTCCCGTCATATGATTCCGTTGGTTTGTTTAGAGGTCTGTAGACGTATATGTGGGTTGTGTGCCTACCCTGTACGGATGAGTTTGTATATTATATGTTTTGGGCCGATGCGCCGTTTGATAAGCCTTGTCGGCTTCCGATATATATATATACGATTGAGTTTGAGATGTGTTTGAAACAGCGTTTGATATTTGTATACGCGTCAGTCAGCTGTGTGTGATTCGGGTTCGATGAGTGTGTTTGGGTGCCCAACTCGGGCACTAGTCACGGCCTACGGGGTTGGGTCGTGACAAAAGTGGTATCAGAGCAGTTCGTCCTTGGATTGTCTACAGACCGTGTCTCGTAGAGTCTTGTTTATCGGTGTGTTGTGCACCACATCTATAAGCAGGAAGCTACAGGACATCTAGGGTGTTACTTTTCTTCGAATCTTAGATCGTGCCATAGAGCCAAGTCATAGGAAATGAGATTCCTTACTCTGATTTTTGATTTCGGCGAAAGAATGGTGTTGATAGCGAGTGACTAGCAATGTTGGAAGTTGCAAGCACGCAGGTAAGTAAAAGGTATGAAAGACATATGCGGGGTGAGGTATTGAAGTATGATCGAGATGTAAAGTTGAAGATTAAAAAGGGAAAGTAAACAAGAAAATGTAACAGGTGCAGTTGGGCATACGAGGTATGTTTATTATTTTCGTACTGTTGTCGATGTTGGGAGCCCTATGAGGCTGCGATATGATATATGATTTGGTATGGGGTATGATGTGTTTGGAGATATGCAATCTTCCGAAGTATGATGTGCTGTGGCGCCCAGATGGAGCGGCGACCACGTTCTGTCCGCCGGGTCCCATTATGGACCGTATATGATATGATGAGTCTGTTCACCGAGCCCCCAGTTTTAGCGGTCCTTCGAACCGCATATACGCTTTGGTAGGTAGGCGGAATCCAGAGGCGGCACTGAATGTGGGTTCAGGTATATGAGCCCTTATTGTAATAATCTGATGTATGTGTGTGTTTGTTGTATGAATGTTGTTTGATAGCGGCGAGTAGGGATCCGAAGGCCGATGATTAGATATTTACAAATAACGATGTTCAAGGTATGTCTGTTGCCATAGGGAATTTGGGTGTCTGGAATGAGAAGTAGGCATGTCCGTAGGTGAGAAGTTAGTGTCGAGGGTTGGAGAGGGCTAAAATAGTAAATGTGTTATGAGGGCGTTTGGAAATCTGTTAGAACTTCAATTTACTCTAGATTACGTGATGAAAGTCATGTGATGAGGTGGACGCGATTATACTGGGGGTAAAGCATCGTATTTCATCAGAGTTCCGAGGTTAAGCGTCTTTGGCGAGAGTAAATTCGGGATGGGTGACCCCCGGGAAGTTTTTTGGAAATCTTGCAAGTTCGGATGTAAGAGGCAAATGAGAAGCTAGGGGTGCAGCATGATGTGTGAACGGAAAGTTGTAAGACGAAATCTAAGCCGAGGAGCAATAGAAGAGTTCGAATTCGAGATAAAGAGTATGATTGGTAGGTACGACTATGTGTTATGGTAATAACGGGAACTTTCCCCGAGATCCATGGATGACCTTACAAGATTAGTTGAACATTCGAGGATGAATGTTCTAAAGGGGGGAAGGATGTTACATCCCGTATTTTGAACGTCGGGACAATTCGGGTTAACTATGATAAGTTAGGGTTAAGACCATTCCGGGACACGAAGTCGAGACGTGTGACCTTCGATTTTGTCATGTGACCTAAGTATGTATGACGTTATTGGTATGGAAACATCAAAGAAACTTCGGGACCGAAAGTGGAATTAAGGGAAGTTGGCTATTATTGGAAATGTACTTACTTCGGTACTTTTGTTTCGAGTGTGACTCAGATTTACTTACTGTATTTCCTGCTTTGCATACTCAGTACATATTCCGTCCGACCCCGCTTTCTTCGGGGGCCGCGTTTCATGCCCGCGGTACGCACGCCCGCCTTGGTGATCCGTCGCCTTAGGACACCTTTTTGTCCCGCTGTGTTGGAGTGCTCCTTTTATTCTACATCTTGGTATATACTCGTTCGTTGCATATGTGTGTGTGTGTTCGGGGGTACGGCGGGGCCCTGTCCCGTCATATGATTCTGTTGGTTTGTTTAGAGGTCTGTAGACGTATATGTGGGTTGTGTGCCTACCTTGTACGGATGAGTTTGTATATTATATGTTTTGGGCCGATGCGCCGTTTGATAAGCCTTGTCGGCTTCCGATATATATATATACGATTGAGTTTGAGATGTGTTTGAAACAGCGTTTGATATTTGTATACGCGTCAGTCAGCTGTGTGTGATTCGGGTTCGATGAGTGTGTTTGGGTGCCCAACTCGGGCACTAGTCACGGCCTACGGGGTTGGGTCGTGACAAATAGTAAGAATTCAAGTGTATGAAACACATTAAAGTTCATCCAAAGCAAGAAATTCCAAGAGAAGTGAACTAGGGTTTTGGTGCAAGAGGATTATTTCCACTCAAGGATTATTCTTCCATTATTTAAGGTGAGTTTTATGGTATTTCCATTTTGTTTGAAGTGTTGAAAGTTGAAACACTTGGATTGTAGAAGAATATAGAAAATGAGTCATAAATGTGGGAATAGTGTCATTGTTGAGTAGTAGTTTGGATTGAATCATGATTATTAATATGTTGTGATTATAAGTAAGTTATGAATGACATTTGGAACATGGGATAAGTATTATATGTGAAAGAACGCGATAGTGAACTATGGTCATGATTATGGAGGAATTGAAGTGAAATTGTGAAATGTGGATAATATAGATGAATGATGATTGTTGTTTATGATATTGTGATTGTTGTTATGAATGTTGGGAGTTGATATGGAATATGGAGAAAGTTGTATAAACAAAGGAAATGCTGTCCAATTTTCTCTAGCTTTAGTAAACACATTCTTGTAATCGTTTAGCTAATGTAAATGCGAATTCTCTTGAAGGTAGAAAGACGTGAGCATTGAAGGAGAACGATCAAGTGATAAAATGGCTAAAGGAAGAGGTATGTAAGGCTAGTCTTTTCTTTCTAAGGCATGAATCTTGTGGCATGATTTTCCTCCTTCTTCAAGAATTTCCTACATTCCGGAAAGCTAAGAGTCTATGTTCATGAATAGCCATATGAGATAAGAGATACATTACGAATACGATAATGATGATGATGAGCTTAAGTCTAAAGATTCTAGAGTTCATGATATGGTGTTCCTACAAAGCTAATTATGTTAATTACGATCCATTGATGTTTTCCTTATGTGCACTCACCTTAAAACATTAGTCTCTCCAAGGTGAGATATAACGATTATGATCCCTCCATAACGTAATCGGGGGTTCACGACCTTATGTCACCCTGACATAGCTATGGTTGCTCTCAAGTTCTACTGTATGTTTTGATGATAAATGTTTAATGATGCTAAGTTATGATAAAGTCATGATATGCCTATGAGACGAATAATAATGATAAGTCTATGATATGCACGATGATATAATTCCCCCGCGCCTAAATGGCCAGACATGTCACCGCGATGGCGGGCTGCTTGTGATTCCACCATGCCCAAATGGCCGGACATGTCACCGCTAAGGCGGGCTTCTTATGGTTCCACCACGCCTATAAGGCTGGACATGATCACCACTAGTGGGCGGCATATAATGGTTACCCGGACGCGGGTTAACGATGATGATGTATATGTAATATGTAATATGATGATGTATACGTTGTGGTAACACATATGATATGCTTATGTATGATATATGTATGAAAAGTATCCGCACTTAAAAGTACGCAGGTTATATCTTCATCCTATGTCTTATGATTTCTCTGTTATGTTCATTTCATTCATGCCTTACTTACTCAGTACAATGTTCGTACTGACGTCCGTTTTCTTTGGACGCTGTGTTCTTGCCCACAGGTAGATAGGAAGGTGATCCAGACTCAAAGGAGCTATTAGCTAACTGAGAGCACTCCATTGTTCCGGAGGTGCCACTGACTTATTCTTTTGTGTATATATATGCATATATATTTTGGGCACGATGGGTTCCTGTCCCGACTCTATGTCTAGCACTCTAGTAGGGGCTCGTAGATACATACGTGTGGGTAGTATGGTCTCACAGTTTCCCATCATATGTATATACTATTTTGATAGCCGAAGGGCTTATGTATATAAAGTAAATATGTTTCAAATGAAAATAGTTTTTCTATGATTATGAGCATAAGAATATGAATGAACACATGATGAGTAATAGAATGAGTGGTGCTCGGTGGTCAGCCCCGGGTACCCGTCATGGCCCTATTCGGGTCGTGACATAAGTCCTAAATTATTTCGGGACCTTATCCTTTTGTACACCAATCTCTTTATTTGCATATTTGAATAGACCAAATTCTCCAGTGCGAGCGGTTCGAACCATAGCCCGAAAGTACTGGTATAATATTGATGAAACTTATACTATTCGATTTGTTTAACCTCTAAACTTCGCGCCACTTACCTATCACTTGTTGAGCATCACATAATTACTTATAACCTCAAAATAATCTTGTCCTCCGAGCTTATGCCGGTTAACTTACGAATAATCCAACGTACAGAAGTACGGGATGTAACATCCTTCCCCCCTTAAGAACATTTGTCCTCGAATGTTAAACAAGTTTATAGAGTCTTATAAAAATTTCGGCGGTCTCCTCTATAGCTATAGCTACCAACCTGCATTCAGTAACCCACAGATGCCCCACAGGGCCACAATATCATATAGTCTCATTTACCAATCAATATAGTCAAGTAAGGAATTAGATTACCTGCAGGCATAGGGAACAAGTAAGGATACTTATTCTTCATTTCGTCTTCTGCTTCCCAAGTCACCTCTTCCCTATTATTATTTCGCCATAATACTTTGACGGAAGACACATCCTTAGTACGTAACCTTCTAACCTGGCGATCAAGTATAGCTATGGGGCTCTCCTCATAAGACAACTCCTCTGTTACCTGGACATCATCTACAGGGAATACTCTAAAAGGGTCACTAATACATTTACGCAAAGATTGATATATGAAAGACGGGATGTACCGCTTCCAAATCAGATGGTAGGTCCAACTCATAGGCAACCTTAACTACCCTATGAATAATTTGATAAGGCCCAATGTATCTCGGGCTAAGCTTCCCCTTCTTGCTGAATCTCATCACACCCTTCATGGTGGTACCTTCAGGAACACCCAATGGAAGTATGACTCTATATGGGTTATTGTGGATGGCCCAATGTATCTCGGGCTAAGCTTCCCCTTCTTGCCGAATCTCATCACACCCTTCATGGTGGTACCTTCAGGAACACCCAATGGAAGTATGACATAACTTAAGACCTAATTTAGCAACCAAAGTTATAGAAAACTAAGACCTCTAAATTAAGAACAAAAGAAACACCAAATTCTTAGGATGACCAAGTGGGATTTGGAATCCCTAATAACCAATCCTCTCAACAAGAATTCAATCCAAGGCTAAACAAGCTCTCACACTCAAAGTGTTTATAATCTCAAAGTATCAATAATCAAAATAGTCTAAGTCTTCCAAATGAAAGAAACTACTATTTATACTAAAGCTCAAAAGAAGACAACTACATTATTACACTTTTACCCTTAATGAAGTAAGGGCCTTGTTTGGGTGTCTTCTTTTGGGAACAAAGCTTGAATTTGCAAATCTTCAAGTAATAGCCACATTGCAAGCATGACCATCTTCAACCCTCTTCTCCAAACCATCCTCCCATGCTATCATGAACACTTGAAATCCCCGGGAAGGTGCTAGAATGTATTCAAGTACGTCCCTCCTCATGAACAATACTTGCATCGCTTGAAGTTCCCTTGCTTGGCTTCTTGTAAAAGGTATTGATGCCACTCAAATTGTATTATTCTACCCTTCTTGAAGAGAATTTGTCCTCAAATTTAAGGGATCATTATCTTACACCAACATAGGAGAGAGATCACACACATTGAAGGTGTTATGAACTTGGTATTCTGGTGGAAGATCAATTTTGTATGCATTATCATTGAGTCGTTCAAGTACTTCAAATGGACCATCTCCTCTAGGCATCAACTTGGTATTTCTTTTGTTGGGAAACCTCTCTTTTCAGAAATGTACCCAAACCCAATCACCCGGTTCAAGCACAACTCGTTTGCGGCCCTTGTTTGCTCTCTTGGCCGTTTCTTGGTTCTTTTTCTCAAGGTGAAGCCTCACCATCTCATGCAACTTCTTCATGGCCTCGGCTCGTTTGTTTCCATCTAAACTCAACACAACATCTTGAGACAAAGGGGTTAGATCTAAAGGGGTTAGGGGGTTAAAACCATAAACCACTTCAAAAGGTGATATGCCAATAGTGCTATGAATGACTCTATTGTAAGCAAATTCAACCAAAGGCAATTGTTCTTCCCAAGATGTTAGTTTCCCTTTAACCATAGCCCTAAGCATAGAACCCAAGGTCCTATTGACAACTTTGGTTTGGCCATCAATTTGTGGGTGACAAGAGGTAGTGATACAAATCGATTTGGGGATGAAACCAAATCAATCCAAAACGCGGAATTTAAAGATACGGAGAAAAGGGGATGAGAAAAGAGGATAAAAGTAAGACTATGGGCAACCTTGGATATATTAAATCCAACACCTCCCAATCTAATTCAATCCTAAAAGAAACTATACTATTTGAAATCAAGGCAAGAGTGATTCAAATGAATCCACAAATGAACAACTCTTTATGAAATCAATGGAATTAAAGGTTCAAAGACCAATAATGGAATCCACCATTAAATCTACTAAACTAAGCTAAACCCTAGCTAAACAAACTATGATAATCCTATCATCACTCAAATATTCATCATCAAAATCTAAGTAATGAAATGAAAGACAAGCTATATATACAAGATAAGTAAAGAAGACTAATAGGCAATTACAATGCTACCCTTAATGAAGTAAGGGCCTTGTTTGGTTAGTCTTCTTAGTGTAGTCTTCAATTCAAGAATTGGCCTTCATTGGCCAAACACGCCCCTCCTTGCATAGATGGCACTCTAATCAACCTTGCATGCATGGAATTCTTGCAAGCATAACCTTCTTTGCACAAATAGCCAATTCTCGACCTTGTCCAAGTTTACACATGTAGCCAATTTGCAGAAATGTCCCTGTTTGCACGTTTGGCCACTTTGCACATTTGACCTCTTTTCTAGTAGCTCCTTCTTCAATCAACTCCCAAGCCACCTTCCACACATCATAAGCCATCTTGTGGCGCTTGTAGGAGCCTCCAAAGGCCTCAAACGACTTCCTCATCTTCCATGTAGCTTGTAGAGCTTGAAGTCTCATATCTCGTCTTTGAATGTACGTCTTGAAATGAACTGTGCTAAGTAGGATCATATCATCCTCCCCTTTTTCAAAAGGATTCGTCCTCGAATCCGAACCTAGCAAAACCCAAGGGAAGACATACGAAAACATACTGTTGAAGGATTGAGGGTTAGCACATAAAGTAATAACCACACATACATGCCAAGGATGGACAAATTTGTGGTACAACCACACATCAATAGCAATCATGACTAACAAGTGCACACATGAGATATCAAGAAGTTGATTCCTCTAAGGGTCATGACATAAGGGTAAAGTAATAAAACCAATGGATGCAAAATACGAAGCATGTAATACTACATTGCTTTTATTTGACATGTAGCACAATGTCCAAACAAGGACACTCTCATTATTCAAATAAGGGCTCTCCCAAGATAGTGCTCTCAAATCACACAAGGTGTCACCCGGATCAAATGGGTAGATTACCCACCTAGTATGGTCAAAGACACACTCATTTACCCTATAAGAGTCTCCCTTCACATAAGATGCACCCAAAACATACACATGAGCATCATCAAATGCAAACAAGTAGTTAAGAAAGGTATTACGTAAAACAACTTCTTCTTCTATGTTATCCTCAAGTGTAACCTCACTACTAGAATCTAGAACAAGATCATCCAATAGGCTACTATGAAGTTGGACATGAAAGGAAGAATTTCCAATTTCTAGACAATAATCACCTTTCTTTGTAACACTTTCCTTCCCCACAAATGGAACATAATCCTTCAAAGGAAGATATCCATCATGAGAAAGAGTGCCATCATTCCATAGTGGGTTACATATCACATTATAGTCTCCAAAAGAAACCATTTGCTCAACATGACCAAACTTCCCACTAGGTATGATATGATCCTACTTGGCACACCTCATTTCAAGACTTACATCCAAGGCCAAGATATGGAACTTCAGGCTCTACAAGCGGTATGGATGATAAGGATGGCGTTAAAGGCCTTTGAAGGCCCATACAAGCCCCACAATGAGGCCTATGATGTGTGGGAGGTGGCTTGGGAGAGGTTTGAAGAAGAAGCTACTAGAAAGACGACCAAAGGTGCAAAGTGGCCAAATATGCAAATAGGGACATTTTTGTAAATTGGCTACATCTGTAAACTTGGACAAGGTCGAGAGTTGGCTATTTGTGCAAATAAGGTTATGCTTGCAAGAAGGCCATGCATGCAAGGTTGATTAGAGGGCCATCTATGCAAGTTGGGGCGTGTTAGGCCAGTGAAGGCCAATTCTTGAATTGAAGACTACACTAAGAAGACTAGCCAAACAAGGCCCTTACTTCATTAAGGGTAGCATTATAATTGTCTATTAGTCTTCTTTACTTAGCTTGTATATATAGCTCGTCTTTCATTTCATTACTGTTACATCTCGTATCTTCGAAGAGTACTTATCAAATTTGAAACATAAGTACGTTGAGTTAGGGTTAAGTAAAATCACTTTGGAATATAAGGAGCAAGCATTATTAAGTATATTTAACAAGTGAAGGGTGTATATAAGGTATACCGAAAGGTTTTATAAGGAAATGTGTGGAAGAAATGGAGTAATACGACTTTGGAGAAAGGATGGGTAATGTTTTGTGTGAAAAATTCTGGTCCAACTTGGGGGACGAATATCTCTTAGCATATGAAGTGTTTTAAGGTGAAACAAAAGCCTAAAATGAATTTTATCGAGTCTAGTTTCCAACGCAATAAACTGCTCGTCGATAGGACATCGGAGTAGAGAATTATGGACGTTACAAGTTCGACTGACAGAGCAGAAACGCGTGCTACAGTACTACTATAGTACTGCCACAGTAAAATTCTACAGTGAACCCGACCCGAATTTGACCCTATATAAAGGGTGAAAACCTCTTTTTTTCACCAAATTTGCCCAGAAAATTCTACAAAATTTGAAGAGGGAGTGAGGGAATAAAAAAGTAAGCAATTTTCAAATGACGGAGTATTAATTGAAGCTCGGATAAACGCATAGATGTGATTCTAGTATGGTTTTGCGGTGGATTCAAGGTGGATATTGAAGATATCGCTGATTTAACAAAAATAAGGTATGAATCTCTTCTTATTAATATTACTTTTGGTTTATTTACGAAGATAGAGTGATGAAATGGTTGTTTAATAAAGTCGTTGGTTGAGAAATTGGACAGACATCGCCTGGGATGTTTTATGGAATATTTTAGTATTGATGATGATGTTGTTGATGTTGGTGCTGTTGTAGTTGTTGTTTTGTTGGTAATGTGATTTCGGGCTAGGCATATAAATAGGGGAGGTGCTGCCTGAATTTCGGCAGATTATCAATAGATTTATTTGAAGGACTAAGACAAGCGTATAAAGGTGAGTCTAACAATAGTATAAATTTTCTTGAATATAGATTTACGAGCTTGGGAGGACAAGCGTTGAGTAGTTAAAGTTAAGGCGACCAAAAATGTATGTTAAGGCTCGTCCCTTTCTTTCAAAGGCATGATCATATGTTATGATTTCATAAATGTTTCCATATCTTCCTTGTTATCAAAAGATAAAAGTCTATGATTCCAAGGCATGATTTCTTTCCTGATAACCTGTAAATGTTTTCCAAAATGTCCGTATTTTTCCAAAACAAAGGTTTATGATTTTGTAAGCTTTTATGACTACAATGACGGACATGTTTTTTGTAATGACAACGATGATGTCAAAGATGAGAATATGTCTACGATGATTATGATGAGAATGGTTTCATGTTTGAAAGTCTCAAGTTGTGGATTCAATATGAACATGAGAATATTGAGCTATTTCTTGATCCTCAATTTTATTCCTTGATAATGACTCTATTTTCCAAAGACTTCAAAGTATATGAATTGACACCTTAAGTAAGGGCCTTGTTTGGTTGGTAGTCTTTTCAAAAGATGAGAAAAGGCCTTCTTCTCCCTACTTCATCCAAATGAGGCCTATACTTCCATTTTAGCATATTCTTGAGCTTCATGCCTTCAATCCAAGCACCTAGTAAGTCTCCAAAGTCGTGATCCCTAGCTCGGCTTGATGTGGATGTTCTTGATGAAGCTCGGCTTGTATCAGAGGGTCTAAGTTTCATATACTTAGATTTGCCTATAGGATTCATTACTAATTGGGTCAAGTATCTATCCTCTATTCTCCTTAACCCCTAATTCTTTATCTATCTTTTTTGTTTCCTTTATTTTGCTTAATTCTTAGAGTTTCCTTAGGTTGAATCTTATCATTTCCTAACAGTCGTTCTATTTTGTTATTCATATTTCCGTAGTCTTGATCTTTTACATCCAACCAAAGATATCATTCGTGATTCCGATTATAAAAATCACAAACTGTTACTACTTTGCCATATCACTTTTCTCTGATTTCTTTTTCAAGTTGACTTCCTTTTTTCCTTTTGCTCGCTATCATTTCTGTCATTGCGAAACCTCTATGTTGAACTTTCCCCTAAGGTCTTATAAGCTTTCTTAACTACTGCCCCATGGCTCGCTTATTATTGGTTTCACACTTGCATTCACTCTTTATTCATATAGAACATGTCACATCTTTAGTCATTTCCTCGCTATACTTTACTTACTTTGTATTACAGTTCTTGCAACATTCTCATTATATCCTGATCATAATGAACTCTATAGAGTGCCACTTCTTGATCTCATTCGCAAGCCTACTTATAAAATAGAATGAACCTCGTGAAGTAAGCATACTTAACCTGTTACTCTGTCTGATCAACCCTATTATACTTATCACATAAGTTGTCTTACCAATGTATACACATTGGTTATAACCTTTCGTATTTCGCATCCCTGCTGTCTCAGTCATGTTGTAACTTTATTATGCTAATAGACTTGTCGTATTTTACTTGCGCTTAGCCATCCAATCAATACTTCAGTATCACACTCTATTGGAGTTCCCCTTTCTCTTCTATGTCATGTTTTAGTACTACCAGTCTCCCTAATTTACCCTAGTATTTCTCTTTACCATCTCAATGTCGATCTTATAACTACCGTTACTATCAATTTAACAACCTTTAACTCATCTCTTGTAGTTGTCAACGACACTCCTAACTTAATCCCGTCCAGCCATTGCTTTTTTCACAGCATCTTTTTCCGTTAGGACATATTACAAGCTTATATCTTATCTCCTTTAAATTCTAGGAAAATTTCGGCAGAGTTTCCTCTATATTTCTTACTATCCAAAACCTGCACCAGCAAATACCAAGAGTGCCTCATAGGGCTAATATATATACACGACACATCTCAGCCACACAGGGCTCCCAATGTCAAGTAAAAGTACAAAGATGTCGAAAATTACCTCATATATCACACCTCGAGATGTACTTGATCCTTTAGCGATCTGCCCTGTTATACCTTCCTATTTACCTTCCCTTTCATTCTTCAGCTTTACATTTCAATCATACCTCAATATTCTTACCTTACCCGACATGCATCTTTCGTACCGTTGCTTACCTTTGTACTGATTCATTCAATTTGTTTAGTTCACAAACTTATAACTGAACTTATCATCAAGAAATACATTTAATCAATTCCTCTGTTGTACGAACACTGACTTACGTCTATGCCAACTAATCCATTATCATATAAATACATATTTTGATAACGTAGCCTCAACGAAGTGACTTACCTCTGTAACTTCCAATATCATCACTCACTTGCTTCTATCGATACTGTTCTTCTTCTGAAATCAAGGGTTAGTATAAGGAATCTCATTTCCTATGGCTTGGCTCTATCGCACGATCTTAGATATGAAAGAAGAGTAACTATCCTAAATGCCCTGTAGCCCCCTGTTTATAAATGTGGCGCGCAACACACCATAAACAAGACTCTACTAGACACGACTTTGCGAGCATAACCCCTAGGAGACGGCGCCGGTTTAATACCACTTTGTCACACCCGATTCGATGAGACATGATGGGCACCCAACTCTTACTTAGAGCCGAGCGAACCCTCGACATTCACATAATGAAAGCTGGACATATAAAAAAATTTTAAATATAATAAGGTACTTTCCGTCAAACCATAGAAATTTGCAAACGATACTCAATTAATCAAAAATCGAGTAAGTCAAACTGACATATCAACCTACATGGTCGCTTTACTCAGCATATGACATCTCAACATAATAACTACAGGACACTGTCTGCAAAGTCGCTAAGAGTAAACACCTGAATCATATGAGTCGGGACAGGGCCCCGACATACCCGTACGCATACATGATAACCATAATGACTCGGCACTGCTCCAGGAAGAAAATGGAGTTTGCCAATACCAGCTGATAGCCAACTATCCTAGCTGAATACTTTTACCTGCAAAACAATCTGGGACTATGTGGCATGGACACAGCGCCCCCAGGCAAAGGGACGTCAGTATGAACAATGTACCGAGTATGTAAGGCAGCAGTAATCATAAAGAATGAGATATAGGCCATAATGAAAGTATGAGAAACCACAAGTAATATGAATAGCCCCGAAGGCAGAGAATAACTATGTAAGTAGCCCCAAAGGCAATGACTAGAAATGTAAATATATACCATACCCGGCCCTTTAGTAAGGGACTCGGTGAAATATAAATATATACCGTACCCGGTCCTCTAGTGAGGAACTCGGTGAAGTAATCATATATATACCGTAACCGGCCCTCTAGTGAGGGACTCGGTGAATACGTAATGAAATCCACGAATACGTGCCGGCCGGACTCGGTGAAATGGTGTAATAATGTTATGCACGATTAGAATATCGGGAGCACCATATACAAACTAAATCATCGACACTACGTAGAATAATTAGAATGAACCAACACTTGAGAATCAAAGACAAGCGTCATGTCAAGTACCGCTGAGATCTAGAATTCATTGGAGTTATGTATGTTCATCGTTCGCTCGTTTTATGTAATTCATGCCAAAAAGAAAGAAGGGATAGCCTTAACATACCGTATACGCCCAACTAACCACAAATCGAGATCCGGCTTCCCAATCTACAAGAACATTTTTGATATCAAGTATTAACTATAGCGCTCAAAATCCAAAGCCTAAGCTAGCACGTTACTTAACAAAATTCGGGCAGCATTTCCCCTGGAAACTTAACAATCCTCGAGATTCCAATTCAGCCAAAACATCAATCAAAATACCAACAACAACAATACCAACAATTTTATATCAAACTAGAATTAAATCCACCTTTAGATCACTCTCAAAACAGCCCACAATTACAATATTAACTCAATAACTTATCCTATTTCCCCCAATTAATTTTGTAGTTCCCATCTCACAACTTAGCTATGACCTCGATGAATTTAAATGTACCTAAGAGAGGAGGATTCTTACCTCATAATCAAGAACTCCTCTTCTTCCACCTTATTTCACTTTAAAGAAATCTTCGATTTGCTATCATCCGGAGAAAACCGACATTAAAATCACCAAATTAACGGATGAATCATCATGACTGAACTTGGTTTGACCTTACATGGAATAACGTAGCTGCTATGTTGTTGAAAGGAAGGTTGCTGCTATGTGTTAAGAAGAGAATATTGCCATGTTTTTGAAGAAAAACATTACTGCTACATACTAATGAAGAAAACGTTGGTTTGCTATTGAAGAAAAATGTTTCTATTCCTTAGTTAGAGAGATAGCTACATCTTTAATATGAATTCTCAAGTGAATCATATTCTTTGGCCATAGGGCCCACCTAATTCCACATTTTAATGTGAAACATTCTTATCCCCACTTATAAGTGTCACACCCTTATTCCGATAGGGTGTGATGGGCACCCGACCCTTACCTAGGGCCGAGCGAACCCACAGACTCTCACAATACTCGTAGTCAGGCTGGATCCATAGCCATAACATAATACATAATGAAACTTTTTCGGAAAACAAACATACTTTATATCATTTTCAAATCAAACAAAACTTGCAACCGTACAAAATCTGTAATATCATGTATAACAAAACGACGGCTTATAGAGCCGCTCACAACCGACGTCTTATACACACGACTGCGTACTCTAAAGTCTCTAACATGACTCGGATATCATAACACAAACAAACTCGACTCGGCGGCACTCGGAGGAAGTGGAGCTCGCCAATCCCATTTGGAACATCTTTTTTTCTAATACCTTTAGCTCACACAGGTGTACACACGGCGCATGAAACGCAGCCCCGAAGAAAGGGGTCCGCAGGAATATGTCTTGAGTATGTAAAGCATGGAATACGGAAACGAGATCATAACCGAAATGAGGAGTACGAGAAAATGTGCATAATAGTCGAATACCGAAGTACATGTGTCGTAATACAAATAGTGCATAAGAGTACGAAAGACCGATATAATAATCGTAATGCTCAAAATACTTAGCTTTCTTTAAAAA
>NW_026714898.1:0-40427 GCF_029784015.1 Lycium ferocissimum | reverse complement strand
TAGAAAATACCAACAACGCCCGCTGCGGCCATCATACGTACATACATCATACCATAGCGCAGCCACACAGGGCTCCCAATATCATCAACAATACACAAACGATAAACATACCTCGTATGCCCAACTCAAACGGTACCTGTTACACTTTCTTATTTGCTTTCCCCCTTTAGGCTCCAACTCGTATTTCAATCGTGAGTCCCATATCCTTGCCAACATACATCTTTCATACCTTTACTTACCTCGCGTACTTTGTGACTTCCAACATCACCAATCATTTTCTTATCGATCAAGCCATTCTTCGACCTGCAATCACAAATCGTGATAAGGAGTCCCATCTCCTATGACTTGGCTCTACGGCACGATCTCAGATGTGAAAGAAGAGTAACCATCCTAAATGCCCCGTAGCCTCCTGTTTATAAATGTGGCGCGCAACACACCATAAACAAGACTCTACTGGACACGAAGGTTGCGGAACAAGGATGTGGCCTCTGTTAAGGTGCCGTGGCGGAATAATAATTGGGAGGAAATGACATGGGAAGCTGAGGAGCAGATGATGAAGAAGTATCCTCACTTGTTTCCGGTGCCCACTGGTACTTTAAATTCTTTACTTGATTATGTTGAGTGATAAATGAATTGTGTGTAATATCTACAAAAGAACTCTCCGTGAATTATTTGTAAGACCCGTAAGGTTAGTTTAACATTCGAGGACGAATGTTCTAAAGGGGGGGAGGATGTTATATCCCGTATTTTGAGCAACGGGACAATATGAATGAATTATGCCAAGTTAGGAGCAAGACTATTCCGGGGCATGAAGTCGGGATTTTTAATCATGATTTTGTTTTAAGAATAAGTCTTTATACGACTTTATTGGTAGGAAAGTATTAAGAAAACATTTGGGGTCAAAATGGATTAAGAAAAACTTGTAAAATATGGAAATTAAGGGCCAAAGTGGCCGGCCATATTAGTTGTGGGCCATGGCCACATGAATTTTTTACATATGGAAACTTAAAAGATGACTAAGTCATCTTGTCCTTCATTTTATTTCTAGAAAAATCAAGAAAACAAGGAGAAGAGAGAAAGAAGGAGATTCGGCCATAGAGAGCAAATATCAAGTCCAAGAATTAGCCATAAAAAATTTGATTCTTCTAGCAAAATAACTAATTCAAGGGTGCTTATTAACGTGGAGTCGTTGTTTGAATCATCAAGTCATCCGTTTTCACTCTTGGGAGCCTTAGTTGTCGTGTGAAGTGAAGAAGAAAAGGTAAGAATTAATTTCCTTTTATGTGTTGTGAATGGTGTGGACATGTCGAAGATGTAAATATGAATGAAATTCATGAAAATATATATGTATTGGAATCAAGTCGTGGACATGGAGTATGCATGGCTTGTGGCCGTGTATGTGCAATGTGTTGTTGGATTGATAGATTGAATTATACGTAGCATGTTTCCTTGTTGTTGTAGTGTGTTGAATGAATGGGAATTACATATATGTGTGTGTATGAAGATGGCCGAATATAGGCCTTGTTTGTGCCAAGGATGAGTGAATGTTATTTAGTGCCTTAGTTGTCGCCGTTGTGAATTCTATATCGATAATGACCTTTTGGAGGATCTAAGTTAGTGTTGTCTTTAACTGCGGACTGTTTTGGAAGGCATTGTACGTTTAATGTAAAATTTTGTACTTAAGAGAATGACATTGTTAATGCATGGATTGTTAGTGTAATTCATGAAATTGGAAGAAAGCGAATGTGAGTGGTGTTGCTCTCGGTTTGGGGGCAATTTCGGGTAAATTGGAACAATGTTTGGAATGTTGGAAAAATTGTGCGAATTGTTTAAGACGTTCTTGAATATTGTGTGGAAGGTTTTGGATTAGTAATCGAATGTATAACCGCGGATATTAGATTGAACGTAAGTAGTTGAAATGAGTATATTATGAATGTTGTTGAATGTTGTTGGACTATTATAAATGTTATTGAAGTCATGTAGAAAGAACTATTAAGGTTGAAATGCATTGTGAATTGATTATTGATATCGTAGTTTGGTTGTTGGTTTGGTTGTTGTTGAATCTAGCCGAGTTGAAATCTCGGGGTTGGTGTATTTATAGGGGAAATGCTACCGAAATTTCTGTAGAATTTAATGTTCGATTGAAATTGAGTGCCTAAAGGATTATGGCTAATGTTTGGTATATTGGTGTTATGTAGATCTTGGAGCATCCGAGAGTTGAGGCTTGACTTAGCTTGCGAGCGGACGAGGTATGTAAAGCGTCACTTTCTCTCCTTTGGCATGTCTTAGTGCTACTAGGCTATATCCCGAGCTCCGGGGTTATTCCGCTCTTAGGATCCGAGCTTAGAGATGCACCTTATTCATTCTTAAAGGCTTGCTCTTTAATGTAATCAAACTAAGGTTCTTATGTTCTTAAAAGATTGAATTTCAAAAGTCTTATAAAGAATTTTGCTACAAAGAGGTTCGAACTTCAAACGCTCGTAACTTTTGCCGATGAGCTCGGATCGCCCCGAAACATAATAGGTAACTTCATAAGACATAACGTTCCCCTAACTCTCGTAGTCGGGCTCAGATGGGGTCGGTACCCGTCCGTGGGGCCCGCGGCCTTTCTATGCTTGTCCTTGATGATTTTTTTGAAAAACTTAATACTATTTTCACTTTGACTTCCGCATATGGATTTCTTACTTACATAATGAGTAATGATTATGATTTTCTGCATATGGTTACTCACGAATCCGCTCGTGCTTATGGTTATTACCTCGTTCACCGGATCCCGGGCCGGTTATATTTCGTGCGCGTTATGATATATTCCGGTGTGATGCAGTTACAGTTCGCCGAGTTCTCGCTTAAAGGGCTGGTCCCATTTATATTTGGTGTTATCCGTGTATGGTGTTATGGTTGGCTATGATGTGTTACGGTGATAAGTTAAGTTTACCGAGATATGAAACTTTCGGCGTGACGTCGTGGTGTGGCGCTATCGACAAGCGGCGACCATCGCTCAAGAGCCTTTGCATGAATTATATTTTAATTAAATATTTTGACATTTTGCATATCATATCCAAGTTTTGTCTTAAGTATTTTGTTATGATGGTTCTCGTATTTCGCTTTACATGCTCTTATAAACATATTCCGTTACGAACCCCTTCTTCGGGGTTCTATGCCGCATGCTATCGACGTTTTGGTTTGGTGTCCACCCGCCTAGGACACCTATTCTCGTTTCTCGGGAGTGCTCCTTCGTTCGGAGCCGATATTTTGTATATATATTTATTCTCGATGTATATGTATATATTTATTCGGGGGTACGACGGGCCCCGTCCCGTCATATGATTTTGTTTCGTTTATGGTCCGTGGACATGTTCGTGGGTATAGCTCGGGTTACGTATAGTTATGTATGTGTGTGACATATATTTTGGGCGATCTTACCGAGCGGTACCCTTCTGTCGGCTATTCCGATATGATATGTACATTACAAATGTGTTTAGCCGGCTTTTCCGACATATGTTGACTATTTTGTGATAACTGCTATTATGCGCTAATCTGAGATCATATGTGATTATTTATATTTATGCAAGTTAGTATGTTAATTTTGAGTGCAGGGCGTACGAGTGTCCATCGACATTAATCGTGGCTCACGGGGTGGGTCGTGACAGTGGTATTGGCGAGCGGTTCGTCCCGAATGTCCGCCGATCGTGTCTAGTAGTTGTGCTTATCGGTGTTGTGTTCCACATCTATAAACAAGAGGCTACGAGAATGTCGGATTCGTGGCGGCTTCTTTCTCGATTTTGATTAGTACGGTACGAGATACCGTATGCAGGAAGCGACCTACATTTGCTATATGGTGGCAAATGGCCTATATGTTCGTATATGTATGTACGTTCGGGCAATGTACATCGTTAGCGGGAGAGACCAAAGATATGCCCGATATGTTCGATACTCGTGCTCAGCCTAAGCCGGACATTGTGCCCAAGCCTTTTTAATCCTTCCATCATCCATGTGATTTGGTTTGGAAACTCGAAAACCGGTATGAAGTCGGACCGCCGCCCCCGAGTTTCGAGTGCCCGAGCCCATATAAGAGGTCGGGTGCCATCCGGCGGCAGGGGTGTGACAAACACTCTCCGGGGGTGAGTACCTCCCCGGTGTCTGGAAACACGGAGGTCAGAGACGGTCTCCAAAGTGACGGATACCTCTCGTCTCCACTCCGAAACCGCCGGTTTTTGGGGCAAAGCCCCGAGGGGGGGACCCCCCCCAGGGCCCCCCAGAGAGCGGGGACGCCGGGGGGGCCATCGGGGCCCCCGAGACCGAGTCGGGAGTTGGCGTCGTATCGGCCGCACGATATAGCCCCCCCTTGGGGGGGGCCCCCCCGGGAGTTTTCCGGGGGTGCTCCCCAAAAGTATGGGAGAGCCTTTGGGAGGCTTTTTTTGCCCATTTTCTACCCCTGCAAAACGGGCCGCCGGGTTCCGGTTTATACATCCAAGGCGGGGGCAGTGAGCGTCGGGGGACCGGAAATTTTATTTTTGGCCGAACGCTCCCCATATTGAAAAGGGTTTTGGCCCAGAAAGGCAACCGTTTTTTGGGTTGGATGATTATTTGATTGGCAAAAGTATGTCAGGTTTTTTACCTGGGTGAAACATTGCACAGCAAACCCGGGCAGGGGGACACAGGGGGGGCCCCCACAGAGGGACAAAGGGGCCCCCCCGCAATTTTGGCCCCCGTTCTCCGGGGTTCTCGAGGGGAGACAGCCCCCGGAAAACAACCAGGGGAATTCCTCCCCCCCCGGGGATCACCCCCAGCCTTACTTTTCGGGAGACCCGGGCTTCCGTAAATTTAGAGCGGGGTCGAGGGCCCCCGGCTTTGTGCTCCGGCCAGGAGGTACCGGCCCTAGGCCACCCAGACCTCCGCGTTCCTATCGCGGAGACACCACCCCGGAGAGTGCTATCGGGCTACAGGTGCTTGCTTTATTTGTGGCACGTCGTCCGATGAGAGATTGCCCGCGCGGGGGTGGGCTGCAGTGCCAAGCAAAGGCGTGCCCCGCTGTGTTCGTGTGCCGGTTCATCTTCATCATCGCAGCTGCGTGCGCCCTTGTGGCGAGGTATGCCGGCACCGGCCGGGCCGCGGTAGAGGCCGTGGCGGGGCAGCTTTTAGAAGCGGTCCTTCGAACCGCATATATGCTTTAGCCATTGTCAGGACGAGAGTCGTCAACGTGGTTACAGTACATTATTGGTTTTCTCGAGCAGTATATGCACCGATAGATCCCGATTCTACTTTATCATATATTCCCCTCTTGTTGCTAATAAAATTGGGATAGAATCAACCAATAAAACCATTTGAGGTAGCCACTCCGGTAGGGGATTCTATTATAGCCAACATGTATATAAAGATTGTTCGATAATCAGTTCATCGTTGCACTAAGTGCATTTGATAGAGCTAGATATGACCGAATTTGATGTTATTATGGGTATGGACCGGCCGTCTCGTGTTATGCTAATGTTGATTGCCAAAGAAAGTAGCCCGCTTATACCGGAGTGAACCGGTTATAGAATGGTCACAGTAATACGAGATCGCCGAGGGGTAAGTTTATTTCATACCTCAAGGCAAGAAAAATGATCAAAAGGCTATATTTATCATCTGGTTTCGCGTGACATGATTTAAAAGCTTTGAAACACCGACTATTCGGTTCGTTCTAGTGGTGAATAAATTCCCAGCACGAAGCCTGTGTCTTCCTCTGTAAGGGAGATAGAATTCATACAATAGAAGCATGTAATATATGAATTTCAATATCTATTCCTCCGTATAGATGGCAACGAGATAGAATTAAAAGAATTGAAAGAACAGCTGAGAGATTTATTGGAGAAGGGCTTTATTCGGCCCAAACATTTCTTGTCATATACATATGAAAATAGCACAAGATATTTGTGAGGAAGAAGATGATTCGTCATGATGTGTATTGATTATCGACACCCGAATAAGGTAACTATAAAGAATAAATACCCCTCCCCGTGATTGACGATTTGTTTGACAACAGCGGGAGCTAAATGTTTTTCAAAGATATACGTGTCGGGATACCACCAAAGTGAAACGTACGGGAGGCAGATATTCCCAAAGACAAAGATTCGTGGACCCGACATGGGCACTATGAATCGAGTTATGTCTTTTTGGTCGACGAATGCTCCAAGGTATTCATGGATCTTATGAATCGGGTATTCATGCGTTCTTGGATAACATAGGCTAATAAGCTTCGTGATCATACTATACAGCGACGGGGACAATCGGAAGTACAAGATAGCTACTGTACATATCTGTCTACGAGCCTCTAAACATAGTACACATATACATAGAAAGGGCCGAGTACTGCCGTGCCCGAATATATACACAAAAGTAGTACCAAGAAACTGGGGCTCCGAAACAACTGGAGCGCTGCAAAAATACTGCTGAGGGAACTCCTAAGGATCAGCTCCGGCTATCTGCTGACCTGCGCGGCATGAAACGCAGCGTCCACAAGAAGGGACGTCAGTACAAATAGTGTACCGAGTATGTAAGACATAGAATATAACATAAACAAGAGCATAGATTATAAGTAACAATATCGCGGGGTCATGGATATATATCGAGATAAGAATGTAACTCCGTGCATAGGAACACCCTTTCGGGCCGGATATCATGCATGCTTGTTTTTCCTTTTTGAAAGAAAACATCTCTTTCCATAGGCATAGAAAATAGAATTTATGTCATAGTATCATAGCATGGCGTAAAATATCATAGTATCATAGCATAGCATAGTATATCATAGTATCATAGCATAGCATAGTATATCATAGTATCATAGCATAGCATAGTATATCATAGCACCGAACGATGTCGGCTCGCCCACATAGCATAATTCCCGCGTCCGGCATCCCGCGTCCGGGATGATATCAAGTCAAGTACGGATACATGCACCGTGAGTATAGCCCGCGCCCATAGCGTCGCTCTCCCTTTTCCCAGTTTTCCCCAAATACAGTTTTAAATATATATGTATATATATACCATAGCATGCAGGGGAGCCCAAGGGAAATCATGTACTTATCGGAGTGACGTAAGGTCGGGAACCTCCGATTATATTATAGAATAATTAAGGGCGCTTATCTCACCTTGAAGGGATGATTAATATAAGGCGAGACTATTAGTGGAGAGCGATATCATGAGAAAGTATAACATAGGATCATAGGGCACCGTTCGTGTACTTAGAATCTTTAAAGGAAAACACTATTCATGAGTAGAGCCGAGGATTCAAGAAATAGTTTAACGTTCTCATCTCGGCACTGGAATCATAGACTTGGAACCTTTATTCATAGAATCATCATTTTTTTCATCATAGAGTCATGGTCGTCGTCTTAGTCATTAAGGCTTGCAATATTGTAAAACTTAGTTTTTGGAGAAAACGAATATTTTAGAAAACATTTGTAAACTTTTAGGAAGGAAAATCATGTTTTGGAATCGAGGGATTAGTTAAAACAACTATGATTTAGTAGTTAAAAATAATAACCAAAAACTTTCCTTAACTATAGAATGAAAATAAGTCAAAGGGGGCAATAGGAAAGAATTCGGGAATAGTGGGCCCACCTCGAGTCAGCTGAGGTGGCATATCAAATTTACGTATATGACAATTCATGGCGTCACTTGGGAGGGTCTTTAGGGTAATCGAGTCCTATTTGTGTAAGTTCTGGATGTCCAAGAAGTTTTTCCAACATTTTATGCAAGTTCTAATTCAATTCTACTGAATGAATAGTAGTTAATTTCAATCTCGGATTTCTAGAGTTAGGAAAGTCCCCGAGGCGCGAAATCAAGCCTATACGTCTAGGACATGCCAAAGAAAGAAAGTAAGGTCTTACATACCTCTTTTCGCTCCTTATGCCACTCCAAATTCAAGCTCCAACTTCGCCGAATCTACAAATTGGTCATGTTTACCAAACATGATTAGTACCTTTAGAATTGAATTCTTAAAACAACACTTGGCTACCGAAATTTCGGCAAAGACTTCCTCCGTAAATACATCATTCCCCAAAATCATCTTAGCCAATTCTCATCAACAACAATCCGGGAATTCAACCCGGCCAAACTATCAATCATAATATTACAACCATATTAACAATTTTCAATTTCAATCCAAGATACATTCTAACAACTTAGTCAATATACTACTTCCATCAAAACCTTCCAACTCCAATGAAAACAATAACAACCTAATAATTCACATACCAACAATATCATACAAGTCTCATTATCTTCCATGCATGCATGAACACTATATTCAAATTACATAATCTCTACACCAAGTCTCCAATTACCACAATTTCTCTAATATCCTTAAGCTTCTATTGGCAACATACTCACACAACAACGATTAAAACATTGAATAAAATCAACTCATTCCCTTCCATATTGCACCACAACCACACGGCCATACCATCATACACACAACACACGGCCAACATCATGTATACACAACTACAACCTCTCCAAAATCATTCAATTTCCATTATCAACATAGTATTGACAATAATAACAACCAAACACTAGATAATATAATTAAAACATGATTTCTACACACACACACATACATCACACCTCACGGCCACCCCTCTATCTACTTGCTCTTCATGAATTTCATCCATTTTCATGCACTACAACATCCACAAATATCCATAACATACAAAGAAGGATGAATTCTTACCTTTTTACTTTGAATTCTTCACTTGACTAGAATTTGCACCTATATGAATATAAGCTTCCTTACTCCACCAATCACCCCACTTTGCTTAGGACCCTTCAAGGAGTTGTTTGGCTAGGAGAAACAAGTTGGAACTCTTCTCTCTCTTTTCCCTTTCTTTTTTTCTCTCGGTTTCTTTCTTTCTCAAAGGGCCGAATGGCCTTGTCTATTTTCTCCTTCTTTCTCTTGTTCTTATCATCTTGAAATTTCTAGAGAGTTATGGGATAATTTAGAAGACTTAGTCTTCTTTTAATTCCCATGAATTTTAATCCACATGGGCTTGGCCCATCAAGCAAGGTGGACGGCCAACCATGGCCCAAGCCTTAGCCCAAAATCTCTTTTTTTGTCATGCAATCCATGAAAACTTATTTTCCAAATTCCAAATTTACCCTTCGTCTTCCTCCATAATTCCACGAAACATATTGCGAATTTTCCTTTATGCCCTTGACCTTTCTTAATAATTCCGCTTCTAAATTCCTCATAAGCCATTCATATGCCTAACAAGATAAAGATATGGCCTTGCTTGTCGTCCTCCCGCAATTGTCTTGAATTATCCGATTGCACAAAATGCGGGATATAACATCCTCCCCCCTTTAGAACATTCGTCCTCGAATGTTAAACTGGCCTTATAGTGTATTGTGACACTTCGGGGAGGTCTCCTCCATAGATGACTCTCATGTCGCTTGACATATCCATTTTGGAAATCCAGGGCTGCTACTTGTAGGCCGTGAGCCAATTAACTTCGCTCTAAATGCGGCCTTAAGTTAATAGGTCCTCCTTATCGAAACTTGAGTTGTCCTGGTCCAATTTAGGTCTAACATACCCTTCTCCCCTTTCTCGCTAGTCTAGTCCGTCCCAACCTACACGACTTCTATCGAGTTCCCAACCCAATACGCTCAGTAATATAAGGCGCGATATATATATCTAACATCGTAGAACCTAAATCAGTCGATGCATATACATCATAAAAAAAAATACTAATGATATACCTGGTACGGAGTCAGGGGATAGCTCAGGATCCTGTCGGCCAGCTCGCGCGTGGGTATGATACTGGGGTCTACTTGAACTGGGCATGCCTTCCCAGTCTCTGTAACGGTCTGCTGGTATCTGGGACCTCTGCTCTGGAGGGCGCACCAATGGCGGCGGGTCAGCTACTACTCTCGTGGGCGGACCCTACTTCTGCCATGTCGAGATGGGCAGTCGCGCATAAAATGACCCGACCTAGCACAGGCATAGCAAACATCTGTACCCGCGCGACACGGCCCCGCATGTAATTTACGGCACCGAAGGCATCGTGATACTGGTGGTCTCCTCTGGCTAGACTCACCGCTATACCGGGAACCCAAAACTCCATGGCCCTGTCCTGACCCGGCGGGCTGAGCTTGATCTCTACCATACCTCCGCGGGCAATCGCGCATCTCATGGCCAATCCGACCGCAGACAAAACAGGCACCTGTATCTAAGTAACACTGCCCGCAGTGTGGCTCTGTCACATCGCGCGCACCGCGGTTGGGGCGCCCCGTACGCCGAAGTCGGCTCTATGCCGGGACCTCAAAACTCTGGCACTCCGATCTGGTCCTGAATACTCAAAATGCTCCTGTACCTGTCCCCCTTCGTACTCCCTTCTAGCCCTTTTTCTACGACCCCCATCACCAGATCCTACGCCCTGTTGTTGGGCCTGAGTGGCTACTATTTGAGTTAACAGAAGGATAGCTTGTCTCATCTCCCGAATTGGAGCCTCAGGTGGGGGGAACTGGAGGTGCTGGAGTTGGAGTGGGAGCTCCTTCTTGCTCTCCTGACATCGGCGGAGTGCGAATAGCACGAGAGGTGGCCTCGCTATGGGACTCACCCTCCTCAATATTTACCGGCCTCCGCCTTTTCTCGCTATCTTACCCTTCTCGGCGGTGTTACTTTCATCTTCACAAGCGTCGCTGAAAATGTAACACTGGATTAGAAATAGGAAAATCTCTTATTATAGCTCTATCGCACGATCTAGATTACAAAGAAGGTCAAATTTCCTAAATGCCCTGCAGCCTCCTGTCTATAAGTGTGGCGCGCTACACACCCATAAACAAGACTCTACTGGACACGGCTCGTAGACAAACCCCTAGGACCGCCTGCTCTGATACCACTTTGTCACACCCCGATCTTACTAGGGTGTGATGGGCACCCGACCCCATACTCGGAGCCGAGCGAACCCGCTGACTCTTACTGCACGTGTGAACTACACCGTTTTTTTTTTCTAGCAATAACATAAATAGCACAAATATGAACATAGGCTAATAAGCTTTGCGATCATACTATACAGCGACGGGGACAATCAGGAGTACAAATAGCTACTGTACATATCTGTCTACGAGCCTCTAAACATAGTACACATATACATAGAAAGGGCCGAGTACTGCCGTGCCCGAATATATACACAAAAGTAGTACCAAGAAACTGGGGCTCCGAAACAACTGGAGCGCTGCAAAAATACTGCTGAGGGAACTCCTAAGGATCAGCTCCGGCTATCTGCTGACCTGCGCGGCATGAAACGCAGCGTCCACAAGAAGGGACGTCAGTACAAATAGTGTACCGAGTATGTAAGACATAGAATATAACATAAACAAGAGCATAGATTATAAGTAACAATATCGCGGGGTCATGGATATATACTGAGATAAGAATGTAACCTGTGCATAGGAACACCCTTTTCAGGCCGGATATCATGCATGCTTGTTTTTCCTTTTTGAAAGAAAACATCTCTTTCCATAGGCATAGAAAATAGAATTTATGTCATAGTATCATAGCATGGCGTAAAATATCATAGTATCATAGCATAGCATAGTATATCATAGTATCATAGCATAGCATAGTATATCATAGTATCATAGCATAGCATAGTATATCATAGCACCGAACAGTGTCGGCTCGCCCACATAGCATAATTCCCGCGTCCGGGCATCCCGCGTCCGGGATGATATCAAGTCAAGTACGGATACATGCACCGTGAGTATAGCCCAGCGCCCATAGCGCTCTGCCCTTTTTCCCAGTTTTCCCCAAATACAGTTTTAAATATATATGTATATATATACCATAGCATGCAGGGGAGCCCAAGGGAAATCATGTACTTATCGGAGTGACGTAAGGTCGGGAACCTCCGATTATATTATAGAATAATTAAGGGCGCTTATCTCACCTTGAAGGGATGATTAATATAAGGCGAGACTATTAGTGGAGAGCGATATCATGAGAAAGTATAACATAGGATCATAGGGCACCGTTCGTGTACTTAGAATCTTTAAAGGAAAACACTATTCATGAGTAGAGCCGAGGATTCAAGAAATAGTTTAACGTTCTCATCTCGGCACTGGAATCATAGACTTGGAACCTTTATTCATAGAATCATCATTTTTTTCATCATAGAGTCATGGTCGTCGTCTTAGTCATTAAGGCTTGCAATATTGTAAAACTTAGTTTTTGGAGAAAAACGAATATTTTAGAAAACATTTGTAAACTTTTAGGAAGGAAAATCATGTTTTGGAATCGAGGGATTAGTTAAAACAACTATGATTTAGTAGTTAAAAATAATAACCAAAAACTTTCCTTAACTATAGAATGAAAATAAGTCAAAGGGGGCAATAGGAAAGAATTCGGGAATAGTGGGCCCACCTCGAGTCAGCTGAGGTGGCATATCAAATTTACGTATATGACAATTCATGGCGTCACTTGGGAGGGTCTTTAGGGTAATCGAGTCCTATTTGTGTAAGTTCTGGATGTCCAAGAAGTTTTTCCAACATTTTATGCAAGTTCTAATTCAATTCTACTGAATGAATAGTAGTTAATTTCAATCTCGGATTTCTAGAGTTAGGGAAGTCCCCGAGGCGCGAAATCAAGCCTATACGTCTAGGACATGCCAAAGAAAGAAGGTAAGGTCTTACATACCTCTTTTCGCTCCTTATGCCACTCCAAATTCAAGCTCCAACTTCGCCAGAATCTACAAATTGGTCATGTTTACCAAACATGATTAGTACCTTTAGAATTGAATTCTTAAAACAACACTTGGCTACCGAAATTTCGGCAGCACTTCCTCTGTAAATACATCATTCCCCAAAATCATCTTAGCCAATTCTCATCAACAACAATCCGGGAATTCAACCCGGCCAAACTATCAATCATAATATTACAACCATATTAACAATTTTCAATTTCAATCCAAGATACATTCTAACAACTTAGTCAATATACTACTTCCATCAAAACCTTCCAACTCCAATGAAAACAATAACAACCTAATAATTCACATACCAACAATATCATACAAGTCTCATTATCTTCCATGCATGCATGAACACTATATTCAAATTACATAATCTCTACACCAAGTCTCCAATTACCACAATTTCTCTAATATCCTTAAGCTTCTATTGGCAACATACTCACACAACAACGATTAAAACATTGAATAAAATCAACTCATTCCCTTCCATATTGCACCACAACCACACGGCCATACCATCATACACACAACACACGGCCAACATCATGTATACACAACTACAACCTCTCCAAAATCATTCAATTTCCATTATCAACATAGTATTGACAATAATAACAACCAAACACTAGATAATATAATTAAAACATGATTTCTACACACACACACATACATCACACCTCACGGCCACCCCTCTATCTACTTGCTCTTCATGAATTTCATCCATTTTCATGCACTACAACATCCACAAATATCCATAACATACAAAGAAGGATGAATTCTTACCTTTTACTTTGAATTCTTCACTTGACTAGAATTTGCACCTATATGAATATAAGCTTCCTTACTCCACCAATCACCCCACTTTGCTTAGGACCCTTCAAGGAGTTGTTTGGCTAGGAGAAACAAGTTGGAACTCTTCTCTTCTCTTTTCCCTTTCTTTTTTTTTCTCTCGGTTTCTTTCTTTCTCAAAGGGCCGAATGGCCTTGTCTATTTTCTCCTTCTTTCTCTTGTTCTTATCATCTTGAAATTTCTAGAGAGTTATGGGATAATTTAGAAGACTTAGTCTTCTTTTAATTCCCATGAATTTTAATCCACATGGGCTTGGCCCATCAAGCAAGGTGGACGGCCAACCATGGCCCAAGCCTTAGCCCACTTCTCTTTTTTTGTCATGCAATCCATGAAAACTTATTTTCCAAATTCCAAATTTACCCTTCGTCTTCCTCCATAATTCCACGAAACATATTGCGAATTTTCCTTTATGCCCTTGACCTTTCTTAATAATTCCGCTTCTAAATTCCTCATAAGCCATTCATATGCCTAACAAGATAAAGATATGGCCTTGCTTGTCGTCCTCCCGCAATTGTCTTGAATTATCCGATTGCACAAAATGCGGGATATAACATCCTCCCCCTTTAGAACATTCGTCCTCGAATGTTAAACTGGCCTTATAGTGTATTGTGACACTTTGGGGAGGTTTCTTCCATAGATGCCTCTCATGTCGCTTGACATATCCATTTTGGAAATCCAGGCTACTTGTAGGCCGTGAGCCAATTAACTTCGCTCTAAATGCTGGCCTTAAGTTAATAGGTCCTCCTTATCGAAACTTGAGTTGTCCTGGTCCAATTTAGGTCTAACATACCCTTCTCCCCTTTCTGCTAGTCTAGTCCGTCCCAACCTACACGACTTCTATCGAGTTCCCAACCCAATACGCTCAGTAATATAAGGCGCGATATATATATCTAACATCGTAGAACCTAAATCAGTCGATGCATATACATCATAAAAAAAAATACTAATGATATACCTGGTACGGAGTCAGGGGATAGCTCAGGATCCTGTCGGCCAGCTCGCGCGTGGGTATGATACTGGGGTCTACTTGAACTGGGCATGCCTTCCCAGTCTCTGTAACGGTCTGCTGGTATCTGGGACCTCTGCTCTGGAGGGCGCACCAATGGCGGCGGGTCAGCTACTACTCTCGTGGGCTGGACCCTACTTCTGCCATGTCGAGATGGGCAGTCGCGCATAAAATGACCCGACCTAGCACAGGCATAGCAAACATCTGTACCCGCGCGACACGGCCCCGCATGTAATTTACGGCACCGAAGGCATCGTGATACTGGTGGTCTCCTCGGCTAGACTCACCGCTATACCGGAACCCAAAACTCCATGGCCCTGTCCTGACCCGGCGGGCTGAGCTTGATCTCTACCATACCTCCGCGGGCAATCGCGCATCTCATGGCCAATCCGACCGCAGACAAAACAGGCACCTGTATCTAAGTAACACTGCCCAGAGTGTGGCCTGTCACATCGCGCGCACCGCGGTTGGGGCAGCCCCGTACTGCTGAAGTCGGCTCTATGCCGGGACCTCAAAACTCTGGCACTCCGATCTGGTCCTGAATACTCAAAATGCTCCTGTACCTGTCCCCCTTCGTACTCCCTTCTAGCCCTTTTTCTGCGACCCCCATCACCAGATCCCACGCCCTGTTGTTGGGCCTGAGTGGCTACTATTTGAGTTAACAGAAGGATAGCCTGTCTCATCTCCCGAATTGGAGCCTCAGGTGGGGGAACTGGAGGTGCTGGAGTTGGAGTGGGAGCTCCTTCTTGCTCTCCTGACATCGGCGGAGTGCGAATAGCACGAGAGGTGGCCTCGCTATGGGACTCACCCTCCTCAATATTTACCGGCCTCCGCCTTTCTGCTGCTATCTTACCCTTCTCGGCGGCTGTTACTTTCATCTTCACAAGCGTCGCTGAAAATGTAACACTGGATTAGAAATAGGAAAATCTCTTATTATAGCTCTATCGCACGATCTAGATTACAAAGAAGGTCAAATTTCCTAAATGCCCTGCAGCCTCCTGTCTATAAGTGTGGCGCGCTACACACCCATAAACAAGACTCTACCGGACACGGCTCGTAGACAAACCCCTAGGACCGCCCTCGCTCGATACCACTTTGTCACACCCCGATCTTACTAGGGTGTGATGGGCACCCGACCCCATACTCGGAGCCGAGCGAACCCGCTGACTCTTACTGCACGTGTGAACTACACCGTTTTTTTTTCAACTAGCAATAACCTAAATAGCACAAATATGAACATAGGCTAATAAGCTTCGTGATCATACTATACAGCGACGGGGACAATCGGAAGTACAAGATAGCTACTGTACATATCTGTCTACGAGCCTCTAAACATAGTACACATATACATAGAAAGGGCCGAGTACTGCCGTGCCCGAATATATACACAAAAGTAGTACCAAGAAACTGGGGCTCCGAAACAACTGGAGCGCTGCAAAAATACTGCTGAGGGAACTCCTAAGGATCAGCTCCGGCTATCTGCTGACCTGCGCGGCATGAAACGCAGCGTCCACAAGAAGGGACGTCGCACGAATAGTGTACCGAGTATGTAAGACATAGAAAATAACATAAACAAGAGCATAGATTATAAGTAACAATATCGTGGGGTCATGGATATATATGCGAGATAAGAATGTAACTTCGTGCATAGGAACACCCTTTTCGGCCGGATATCATGCATGCTTGTTTTTTTTTTCCTTTTTGAAAGAAAACATCTCTTTTCATAGGCATAGAAAATAGAATTTATGTCATAGTATCATAGCATGGCGTAAAATATCATAGTATCATAGCATAGCATAGTATATCATAGTATCATAGCATAGCATAGTATATCATAGTATCATAGCATAGCATAGTATATCATAGCACCGAACATATATCGGCTCGCCCACATAGCATAATTCCCGCGTCCGGCATCCCGCGTCCGGGATGATATCAAGTCAAGTACGGATACATGCACCGTGAGTATAGCCCGCCCCATAGCGCTCTGCCCTTTTTCCCCCGCTTTCCCCCAAATACATTTTTATAAATATATATATATATATATACCATAGCATGCAGGGGAGCCCAAGGGAAATCATGTACTTATCGGAGTGACGTAAGGTCGGGAACCTCCGATTATATTATAGAATAATTAAGGGCGCTTATCTCACCTTGAAGGGATGATTAATATAAGGCGAGACTATTAGTGGAGAGCAATATCATGAGAAAGTATAACATAGGATCATAGGGCATCCGTTCGTGTACTTAGAATCTTTAAAGGAAAACACTATTCATGAGTAGAGCCGAGGATTCAAGAAATAGTTTAACGTTCTCATCTCGGCACTGGAATCATAGACTTGGAACCTTTATTCATAGAATCATCATTTTTTTCATCATAGAGTCATGGTCGTCGTCTTAGTCATTAAGGCTTGCAATATTGTAAAACTTAGTTTTTGGAGAAAAACGAATATTTTAGAAAACATTTGTAAACTTTTAGGAAGGAAAATCATGTTTTGGAATCGAGGATTAGTTAAAACAACTATGATTTAGTAGTTAAAAATAATAACCAAAAACTTTCCTTAACTATAGAATGAAAATAAGTCAAAGGGGGCAATAGGAAAGAATTCGGGAATAGTGGGCCCACCTCGAGTCAGCTGAGGTGGCATATCAAATTTACGTATATTACAATTCATGGCGTCACTTGGGAGGGTCTTAGGGTAATCGAGTCCTATTTGTGTAAGTTCTGGATGTCCAAGAAGTTTTTCCAACATTTTATGCAAGTTCTAATTCAATTCTACTGAATGAATAGTAGTTAATTTCAATCTCGGATTTCTAGAGTTGGGAAGTCCCCGAGGCGCGAAATCAAGCCTATACGTCTAGGACATGCCAAAGAAAGAAGGTAAGGTCTTACATACCTCTTTTCGCTCCTTATGCCACTCCAAATTCAAGCTCCAACTTCGCCAGAATCTACAAATTGGTCATGTTTACCAAACATGATTAGTACCTTTAGAATTGAATTCTTAAAACAACACTTGGCTACCGAAATTTCGGCAAGCACTTCCTCCGTAAATACATCATTCCCCAAAATCATCTTAGCCAATTCTCATCAACAACAATCCGGAATTCAACCCGGCCAAACTATCAATCATAATATTACAACCATATTAACAATTTTCAATTTCAATCCAAGATACATTCTAACAACTTAGTCAATATACTACTTCCATCAAAACCTTCCAACTCCAATGAAAACAATAACAACCTAATAATTCATATACCAACAATATCATACAAGTCTCATTATCTTCCATGCATGCATGAACACTATATTCAAATTACATAATCTCTACACAAGTCTCCAATTACCACAATTTCTCTAATATCCTTAAGCTTCTATTGGCAACATACTCACACAACAACGATTAAAACATTGAATAAAATCAACTCATTCCCTTCCATATTGCACCACAACCACACGGCCATACCATCATACACACAACACACAACTCACCAACATCATGTATACACAACTACAACCTCTCCAAAATCATTCAATTTCCATTATCAACATAGTATTGACAATAATAACAACCAAACACTAGATAATATAATTAAAACATGATTTCTACACACACACACATACATCACACCTCACGGCCACCCCTCTATCTACTTGCTCTTCATGAATTTCATCCATTTTCATGCACTACAACATCCACAAATATCCATAACATACAAAGAAGGATGAATTCTTACCTCTTTACTTTGAATTCTTCACTTGACTAGAATTTGCACCTATATGAATATAAGCTTCCTTACTCCACCAATCACCCCACTTTGCTTAGGACCCTTCAAGGAGTTGTTTGGCTAGGAGAAACAAGTTGGAACTCTTCTCTTCTCTTTTCCCTTTCTTTTTTTTCTCTCGGTTTCTTTCTTTCTCAAAGGGCCGAATGGCCTTGTCTATTTTCTCCTTCTTTCTCTTGTTCTTATCATCTTGAAATTTCTAGAGAGTTATGGGATAATTTAGAAGACTTAGTCTTCTTTTAATTCCCATGAATTTTAATCCACATGGGCTTGGCCCATCAAGCAAGGTGGACGGCCAACCATGGCCCAAGCCTTAGCCCACTTCTCTTTTTTTTGTCATGCAATCCATGAAAACTTATTTTCCAAATTCCAAATTTACCCTTCGTCTTCCTCCATAATTCCACGAAACATATTGCGAATTTTCCTTTATGCCCTTGACCTTTCTTAATAATTCCGCTTCTAAATTCCTCATAAGCCATTCATATGCCTAACAAGATAAAGGATATAACAATATGTTTCCATCGTAAAACATGAAAAGAATTATCCCATCATGATCCGGAGCTCGCGGCGGTGATCCATGCTCAAGATATGGAGACATTATTTATATGGGGTTCATGTTGATATCTACACAGATCATAAAAGCCTCCAATATATCTTTAAACGAAAGAGAGAATCAAACGAGGCGATGGTTGTGAGTTCTTTGAAAGATTATGATGTTGATATTCTATACCATCCGGGAAAGCTAATGTTGTACGTAGATGCTCTCGGCCGCAAATCTATGGGCGGTGGATGTTCCATCGGAAAAGAAAGAAATAGTTCGTGAAATTCATCAGGCCAAGTCTTGGAGTTCGTGTAGCCGAATCGGGGATACCGGAATTTCGACTCGCAAGTTGCTGAATCTTCTATTTTGGAAGAAATAAAGCGCCGTCAATATGAAGATCCCGATTACGGAGACACAACCCATGAAAAGGAGAAGACTCCGTTCGAGATTACACCGGATGGGTGTATTATTACACAGTGATTTAGTGTGTGTGTACACGAGGTTGCGGAGTTACGGCGACGAGGTTATGGGCGAGGCACATTACGCCCGTTATTCCGTTCATCCGGGAGCTACAAAAGTGTATCACGACTCGGATGTTATATTGGTGGGACGGTATGAAAAGGATATCGCAGAAATTCGTGGCTCGGTCCCAAATTGCCGAGCGGTCAAGATTGAGCACCAGAAACCCGGTGGGCTATTACAGGAAATGGAGATACCGACGTGGAAGTGGGAAATAATTAATATGGACTTCGTCACAGGTTTGCCCCGCACTCCACGGAGGTATGATTCCATCTGGGTTATCGTTGATAGGCTGACAAAATCAGCCCATTTCCTCCCAGTCAGGACCACCTATACAGCTGAGGATTATGCCAGATTATATATTAAGGAGATAGTGAGGCTTCACGGAGTTCCCGTATCTATTATCTCCGACAGAGGTGCCCAGTTTACAGCAAATTTCTGGAGATCCTTTCAAGAAGGAACATGGGGACCCGTGTAAGTCCGAGTCTGACATTTCATCCTCGGTCGATGGACGGTGCCGAGCGTACTATCCGACGTTAGAAGATATGTTACGGGCTCGTATTATCGATTTCGAGAGGTAGGCCGGGATGATCACTTGCCATTGATTGAATTTGCCTATAATAATAGCTACCACTCCATTATTCAGATGTCACCGTACGAGGCTTTATATGACAGGAAATGCAGGTCACCAATTGGCTGGTTCGATGTTGGTGAAACTAAATTAATTGGTCCAGATATGATCCAGCAAGCGGTAGACAAAGTAAAGCTTATTCGGGAAAGATTATTAGCGGCCCGAGTCGACGAAATCGTATGCGATAATCGACGTCGGCACTTGGAGTTCCGGAGTTGGTGATTGGGTATTCTGAAGGTATCACCTATGAAAGGTGTTATGAGATTCGGTAAGAAAGGGAAGCTCAGTCCAAGATATATTGGGCCTTATCAAGTTATTCGGAGAATAGGCAAAGTTGCTTATGAATTGGATCTGCCAGCTGATTTGGGAGCAGTGCACCCGGTATTCCATGTTTCTATGCTCCGTAAGTGCATTGGTGACCCTTCCAGAATATTTCCTGTAGATGATGTCCAGGTCACGGAGGAGCTATCCTATGAAGAGCAGCCTATAGCTATATTGGATCGTCGGATAAGAAGGTTGCGGAACAAGGATGTGGCCTCGTTATATTGCCGTGGCGGAATAATAATTGGGAGGAAATGACATGGGAAGCCGGAGGAGCAGATGAAGAAGAAGTATCCTCACTTGTTTCCGGTGCCCACAGGTACTTTAAATTCTTTACTTGATTATGTTGAGTGATAAATGAATTGTGTGTAATATCTACAAAAGAACTCTCCCGAATTATTTGTAAGACCCGTAAGGTTAGTTTAACATTCGAGGACGAATGTTCTAAAGGGGGGGAGGATGTTATATCCCGTATTTTGAGCAACGGGACAATATGAATGAATTATGCCAAGTTAGGAGCAAGACTATTCCGGGGCATGAAGTCGGGATTTTTAATCATGATTTTGTTTTAAGAATAAGTGCTGCACGACTTTATTGGTAGGAAAGTATTAAGAAAACATTTGGGGTCAAAATGGATTAAGAAAAACTTGTAAAATATGGAAATTAAGGGCCAAAGTGGCCGGCCATATTAGTTGTGGGCCATGGCCACATGAATTTTTTATATATGGCAACTTAAAAGATGACTAAGTCATCTTGTCCTTCATTTTATTTCTAGAAAAATCAAGAAAACAAGGAGAAGAGAGAAAGAAGGAGATTCGGCCATAGAGAGCAAATATCAAGTCCAAGAATTAGCCATAGAAAAATTTGATTCTTCTAGCAAAATAACTAATTCAAGGGTGCTTATTAACGTGGAGTCGTTGTTTGAATCATCAAGTCATCCGTTTTCACTCTTGGGAGCCTTAGTTGTCGTGTGAAGTGAAGAAGAAAAGGTAAGAATTCATTTCCTTTTATGTGTTGTGAATGGTGTGGACATGCTGTAGTATGTAAATATGAATGAAATTCATGAAAATATATGTATTGGAATCAAGCCGTGGACATGGAGCATGCATGGCTTGTGGCCGTGTATGTGCAATGTGTTGTTGGATTGATAGATTGAATTATACGTAGCATGTTTCCTTGTTGTTATAGTGTGTTGAATGAATGGGAATTACATATATGTGTGTGTATGAAGATGGCCGAATATAGGCCTTGTTTGTGCCAAGGATGAGTGAATGTTATTTAGTGCCTTAGTTGTCGTCGTTGTGAATTCTATATCGATAATGACCTTTTGGAGGATCTAAGTTAGTGTTGTGCTGCTTGCGGACTGTTTTGGAAGGCATTGTACGTTTAATGTAAAATTTTGTACTTAAGAGAATGACATTGTTAATGCATGGATTGTTAGTGTAATTCATGAAATTGGAAGAAAGGAATGTGAGTGGTGTTGCTCTCGGGTTTGGGGGCAATTTCGGGTAAATTGGAACAATGTTTGGAATGTTGGAAAAATTGTGCGAATTGTTTAAGACGTTCTTGAATATTGTGTGGAAGGTTTTGGATTAGTAATCGAATGTATAACCGCGGATATTAGATTGAACGTAAGTAGTTGAAATGAGTATATTATGAATGTTGTTGAATGTTGTTGGACTATTATAAATGTTATTGAAGTCATGTAGAAAGAACTATTAAGGTTGAAATGCATTGTGAATTGATTATTGATATCGTAGTTTGGTTGTTGGTTTGGTTGTTGTTGAATCTAGCCGAGTTGAAATCTCGGGGTTGGTGTATTTATAGGGGAAATGCTGCCGAAATTTCTGTAGAATTTAATGTTCGATTGAAATTGAGTGCCTAAAGGCTTATGGCTAATGTTTGGTATATTGGTGTTATGTAGATCTTGGAGCATCCGAGAGTTGAGGCTTGACTTAGCTTGCGAGCGGACGAGGTATGTAAAGCGTCACTTTCTCTCCTTTGGCATGTCTTAGTGCTACTAGGCTATATCCCGAGCCTCGGGGTTATTCCGCTCTTAGGATCCGAGCTTAGAGATGCACCTTATTCGTTCTTAAAGGCTTGCTCTTTAATGTAATCAAACTAAGGTTCTTATGTTCTTAAAAGATTGAATTTCAAAAGTCTTATAAAGAATTTTGCTACAAAGAGGTTCCGAACTTCAAACGCTCGTAACTTTTGCCGATGAGCTCGGATCGCCCCGAAACATAATAGGTAACTTCATAAGACATAACGTTCCCCTAACTCTCGTAGTCGGGCTCAGATGAGGTCGGTACCCGTCCGTGGGGTCCGCGGCCTTTCTATGCTTGTCCTTAATGATTTTTTTGAAAAACTTAATACTATTTTCACTTTGACTTCCGCATGTGGATTTCTTACTTACATAATGAGTTATGATTATGATTTTCTGCATATGGTTACTCACGACTCCGCTCGTGCTTATGGTTATTTCCTCATTCACCGGATCCCGAGCTGGTTATATTTCGTGCGCGTTATGATATATTCCGGTGTGATGCTGTGTTACAGTTCGTCGAGCTCCTCGCTAGAGGGCCGGGTCCCGTTTATATTTGGTGTTATGCTGTGTATGGTGTTATGGTTGGCTATGATGTGTTACGGGATATGTTGGGTTACGGAGATATTTAACTTTTTGGTGTGATGCTGTGGTATGGCGCCATCGATAGGCGGGCGACCATCGTTCTAAGAGCCTATGCATGAATTATATTTTAATTAAATATTTTGACATTTTGCATATCATATCTGTTTTCTGTATTTTGTTATGATGGTTACGTATTTACTCGCTTTACATGCTCGGTACATATTCCGTACGACCCCTTCCTTCGGGGGGCTGCGTTCATGCCCGCAGTACAAACGCTCGGCTTGGTGATCCACCCGCCTAGGACACCTATTCTCGCTTTTCTGCAGGGGAGTGCTCCTTCGTTCGGAGCCGATATTTTGGTATATATATTTTTACGATGCATATGTATATATTTATTCGGGGGTACGACGGGGCCCGTCCCGTCATATGATTTTGTTACTGCCGTTAGAGGTACGTGGACATGTACGTGGTATAGCTATATCTGTACTGTTATGTATGTGTGTGACATATATTTGGGCGATCTTACCCGCCGTAGTAGCCGTGTCGGCTATTCTGATATGATATGTACATTACAACAGCCTAGCCGGCTTTTCTGACATATGTTGACTATTTTGTGATAATCTGTTGGCTATTATACGCTAATCTGAGATCATATGTGATTATTTATATTTATACAAGTTAGTATGTTAATTTTGAGTGTCAGGGGCGTATGAGTGTCCAATTCGGACACTAGTCGCGGCCTACGGGTTTGGGTCGTGACAATGATGTGTCCGGTTCGCCAAGCCCCTCTGCTATTGGGCCAGGTACCGTGTATATTTGGTGTTATGATGTGTCCGGTTCGCCGAGCCCCTCCGCTATAGGGTCGGGTACCGTGTATATGTGATATTGTCCGCTGGATTTTTGACCGCGGTATGTCGGGTTTCGGAGATATGAAATCTTCTGGAGTATGATGTGTTATGGCGCCAATGACGGGCGGGCGATCATATTCTAAGAGCCCCATGCATGACTTGTGTTTTAAAAGTAAGCATTTTGATATTCTGGATTTTGCACTTATTTTCTGTACTTCCTGTTTCGGTTATGATTCTGAGCCGGTGGTGGGGCAAACCCAATGGTGGGGCAAACCTCAGCAGGCACGCTAAGTCCCAAAGTGGGGGGTGAGTGTAAGACCGCCTTAGGCGAATCCCACATTGGTTTAGGCGAATCCCACATCGGTTAATGTCACCTTATATGATAGATTATGATGTTATGATGTGTTACGTTATGTATATGATGATCTTTTACTTATGTCACTCAGTCCCATTATGGGCCGGATATGATACATGATATTGGTACACATGATTTGTATTTCAGGAGCAAGCAATTTGGCATTCTGATTATTATATTTGTCTTCTGTACCTCGTATGTGCGATTTGTATTTCAGATGCAAGATGTCACGACCCAACCTAGGGCCGTGACAAGTGACCGAGCTTACCCTGTCTGAGAACTCAACATTTGCTACTTACACTCGAATATGGCGATCAATAGATTTTTTTTTTTTCTGTCTGAAATTCTAGATAAGATACTAAAGTCGATACATAACTCAAAGCGTCTTGAAACGTACTGACATATATACACATACATAAATATATACATGACGTAGGACAAGGCGGGCCGAAGAGGCTACCGCTACCTCCATACAACAACATAGTGACTGACAGAACCGAACAATACCCATAACACCCACGTTGTTCGCGCAGACTTCTAGAAGTATGACTTGCAGAATATATACACAAAATTATACCAAAATAGGAACAGCCTCCGGAACAAGTGGAGTTGTCCGACTCCTAGTGCTGAGTCCCCCTAAGTAGCTGGATCGCCGAGTCGCGCCCCTGGACCTGCGGGCATGAAACACAGCCCCCGAAGAAAGGGGGTCAGTACGGAAATTGTACTGAATATGTAAAGCGAAAATAGATAGTAACCATCGCGTAATTTAGGAAAGAAGAAATCATAACCAACCCGATATCTGCAGCCTTCGCAACAAAACGACATAAATAAGTACATAAAATCCCAAATCCGGCTTTAAGTAAATAATCGCAATCCAACTAACATTTTCATAGTAAGTAATGTAATCTAGAACACCTCTTTTAAAGGAGTAATGCAACACATCACACGCGCCGCTTCCGGCAAAATAATGATAGCCCCTTCGGGCAGCCGCTTCCGGCTCAATATCAATCAATGGCCCCTTCGGGCAGCCGCTTCCGGCTCAATATCACTCAATGGCCCCTTCGGGCAGCCGCTTCCGGCTCAATATCAGTCAATGGCCCCTTCGGGCATGTATGCAAATATGCAAATGCATGGAAATCCTTTTTAAAAAAAATATCCATAACGTAAACTAAGGCCATGTTTTACATAGCACCCTCAGACATAAGCTGAGGCCATAGCGCACTCAGGCGTAAGCTGAGGCCACAGCTCTCGCACCGGCCCGAGGCCATATATCATATAGCGCACTTAGTCACATCATGAAATCATCCAATTGTTTAGAAAAGTTTAAATAGTAAAATCTCACACCCCCATCGGAGTGGTTTTGAAAATTGACTTTATGTTTTCTTTATCTAAAAAGAACAACTTTCTTGAAATCATTAATAAACCACAAACCCGTTTAAAGAAAATCCAAGTTAGCATAAAAAAATTAGCAACCATATGCACATGCAAAGTAGTGAGAATTAAATGCCTTTCAACTATCGTAATGAACCTCATTCGTTATAAAACCTCTACGACCATTTTTAAGCAATTCTAGACCATCTACAGAAGTTAGGAACATTAGCTAACCGTTTCCTTTAACTATCGTATGGAAATAAGTCAAATGGAGCCATACAAAAAGTCTCGGGACTTGTGGGCCCACCTCGGATCAAGTCGGGGTGGCGGACGTGAACGACGGACCTTAGACTTTATGAAGTCACTTACGAGAGTTTTAGGACAATTCGGTTCTAGTTGTGAAAATTATCGATGCTTAGGCCATTCTTTCAACAAAACAAGAGAAACATAATTCAATTCATTGAATGGAAAAGGGCCAAAATGAAGCTCGGATTCCGAGGAGTAGAGTCGTCCCCAAAGCTCGTGTCTTAGCCTAACATACCTAGGACATGCCAAGAGAAGGAAAGAGCAAGCTTACATACCTTATTCACGTCTTACGCTCGTCCGAGCTCAACTCTGTTTCTACCAAAATCTACAATTGGTCATAATTACCAAATGTGAGTTACAAGCTTTTGAGAATTCAAGTTTAAATCCATATTTGCCTACCGAAACTTCGGCAGCATTTCCCCTATAAATTCAACATCCCCGAGAGTTAACCCGGCCATAATATCAACAACAACACCCACAACAATACCAACACAATAATAGTCATTAAGAATCAATTTAAACTCATTCCAACACAAATGGTCTTCCTTTCTACATAATGCGGCAACCTTCATTCTAACTTCACACTTTCAACCCAATATCAATGTTTTCATATTCATTTACAAATTCAAGGCCATTCAAATATAATTCGGAAGCATTATACATTATTCTACAAAAGGTACATTAGTTCCACCGAAACCATAATTCACATTCTAGCAATCTCATTTCCATAATTGCATACAAACAATAATAAGCTCATATACTTTCCTACAACAATTCCTCATTCCAATCTTGAACCATTATTCTTCCATTTCGCCACAAGACTACAACACACACACACACACACGGCTTGCACACCACACACAACAATTCCATAATTTTCATGCAACTCTAATCACTATAACACATATACCCATTCCATAACACAAAGCATAGAATTCTTACCTTTTTCTTCAAATTCCAACTTGTCGCAAACGTGGTCTTTTCGCTAAACTAATTATACCACGTCGAAGAGCGTCTTGAACTTATCAAGAATTCAAGAAGGAAGAGATTTTTGAATCAAAGTTGAAGAACTAGAATTTTTTTTTTTCCAAGGGAGTTCGGCCGAATGGCCTTTGCACTCTCACCCTCTCTTTGTTTTTTTTTCTTGAACTTTCTAATGGATGAGTATGCATGGAATCATCCACTTATACTCACAAGACACATGCTTAGCACATGACTATTTAAATTGGGTTGGGCCAAGGCCATGTTGGTCGGCCACCCTCAAACATTTGGGCCTAAATTCTTTTTTTTTTCTAGCCCAATTCATCATGGATCCTATTTTAAAATTTCCGGAACTAATTTCCAAAATTCCAAAATTGCCCCTAGGCCTTCTCCGATGTTTCCGCGTCAATACTTCTCATGAACAACTTATATGCTAAATAAAACCAAGATATGGCCTTACTTCTTACAAGTCGCAATTATTTCGAAACTTCCGAATATGCAAAAACACGGGATATAACACAAGTACCTTGGTATTCTGGTTATTAAGCTCACTTTTTGTACTCCTTACTTCGGTTATTACCTCGTTATCTGTATTTTCACGCTTTACATGCTCAGTACATATTCCGTACTGACCCCCTTTTCTTCAGGGGCTGCGTTTCATGCCACGCAGGCATATACAGATGAGTAGAAGATGTTCCAGCTGGATTGGCGAGCTCCATTTTCTCCCGGAGTGCTGCCGAGTCAGAGTGCTTATGTTATGATATCTGGAGTTATGTTAGAGACTTTGCGAGCCGTGTCTAGTGTATGATATGTCGATTTTGTAAGCGGCTATGTAAGCCGATGTATCATTATGCATTATGTTACGAACTTCATATGTTGGCAGATTTCATACGGTACTAGTTTTATTTGATTTGATAAAGATGAAAGGCATGTTTGTTTTCTGAAAATTTTCATTATGTGCTTATGTCATGTTTTGCGGGCCCAGTATGATTATGAGTATTATGAAAGTCAGCGGGTTCGCTCGGCCCTAGGTAAGGGTCGGGTGCTCATCATGCCCTATCGAAAATTAGGGTGTGACAAGTTGGCCGGGTATGGCACCTATTGTGCACACCACTGCAGTTGGGTACAAATAACACCGAGCCTATAGTATAAGGCCAGGTAAGATATTACTTATATATGTATATGATTTTCAAAGATACATGCATATGATTTGCGCTTAGAGGCTCCCTCAGTTATATAGAGTTATTCAGATGCATTCAGTTTCCCATGTTGGTTCTTTACGGACCTATGTCATGTTTACTGTCACTTTTACATTGCTTTCATGCCTTACATACTCGGTACATTATTCGTACTGACTCCCCAATTGCTTGGGGGCTCGCGTTCATACTGCGGTTTCGGGTATACGATCGGGGGTCCAAATCGGTAGACTTCTATCCAGCAATAGTCGGTGCGCTCCACTTAGTTCGGAGGTGCTGTCCATTTTGGTATGCTATTTTGATGTATATATAGGTATGACGGGGCCCTGTCCCATCCTTTCTACAACCTTGTACTCCTTTAGAGGTCTGTAGACAGTTGTGCGTAGTGTAGAAGTCATATAGCCTTGTCAACTTCGATTTTGTTGTACAGTATTTACAGCGGCCTAGTCGTCTTGCACTGTTGTTTCTAGTATGTATATATATGTATGCCTCTGAGCCCTTGATGCACAATTCGTTGCTTTTTTCATACAGAAGTCAGTATAATTCAGTTACGAGTCATATGTGGGCCACCCTTTTATTCAGTAGGATTCAGGTATAAGTATGAGAGTGTTTGATAAGTAGAAGTCGGCCACTCGTCATGACTCATCGGTTTGGGTCGTGACAGAAATACTCGTTCCCTGAATACCCTTTCAAGCTTGGTTTTTAAAGATGTACCATATCTAGGATACTATATCTTTACTCAGGTTTTCTCGACATATACCATATTTTGCTATTGCTATTCTCCACTATGTTAACCAATTGAATCTCTATAGTGGTCTTGGCATGCTTCTCATATACTTATATCATCTCTGCGGTATATTATTCCATATCCTTCAGTTATCTTCAAGAATAAACATATCCATTTCGGTGCTAGATCTGTTCTATTCATCTTAATGCCATGAAGTTGTCTTACACAAAATTACTTCTCATTATCTTCTTCATTACCGCCACTAGCCTCTAGTTCCTCATTTAGATCCATCTCATTCAATTTACTTACAATGCGACTTTAATTCTCTTACTTCTTGAATATTCTATGCCTGGAATTCATGGATCATTTATAAGCTTTCACTTCCACATAATCATACACATTTATTCTTTTTCATCGTAGGCTATTACCGTCAAGACTCATATTCCTTCGAATAGTTCATTTTCATTTCAGCCCCCTCCTATTGTTAACTTCGCATTCTTCCCTCAACAAGATGTTACTGGATTCTGACTCGGGTGCTTTTACCTTTAAGGTTTTCCTTGTACAATATTTTCCCAACCGTTGTGCGATGCTGGAACTTCATATGCATACGACTAGCTCGTGGTGTCTATTTTACTAAACTTCTTATCTTAGTCCTTTATTTACCTTGAGTGCCATTTTACTCAATCATTCTCTGCTTCTTCATTACTGAACTTCCTATTACACCCTTATCTTGAAACTTTGAAAAATTCCTTTCTTGAAATGCTATCTCCCAATCTTCACTTAGTCATGCATATGACTGACTGATTATGTTTATCATCAAATCATCCTTACACCTTACCGGCCTGCTAGCGTAATATTCCTTCGAGGTAGTTTCCAATTCCAGTTTGCTACTATCTTCCCATCTTTACAAGGCATGCTTCTGATCCCATACTTGTCGTTTCTTCTTCCCCCTTAAGGTGTTAACCCACTACTCTGCATTTGACATCCCATTTAGCTCTCTTTTTTCCTGTAGGTACATACTCTTAGTAATTTTCGCGACTAATCTTAACCATAACTATTCGTCTTCTGTGTTTGTCTGGTCGGTTGTACACACGTATAAAGGGTCACATACTTTTATAGACGTATTGGCCCTGGATGGGTCTAATCTTTTATTGAAGAGATCTGCATAATTTTCCTTACCATCCTTCCAAAAATAACCCTTCTCCTATTACTCGCTTTCCCATTTCATCACTGTAATAGTATCTAGCACAAAATTCTATTCTCCAAAAATCTGCCCTGATTGTCAATATTCCTAATCTTTTTCATTACATAAACACTCGTTCTTTAGGCAGGTCTCTTTTAGACTACAAGTTTGTCTCATCAATGAAAGGCGTATTTTATATCAACTTGCAACTTCCTGCTCATTCATTTCCCATCATATAGTTAATTCTTCCAGAATATATTAACTATTTAGCCTTGTACTACTAGCTCAATAATACCGTGATGGTAAACTTTTGGAGGGAAATTTTTTCGTACCTGGGTCCTACCTTTTTCTTATACATACCTGCGAAGAAATTCACGTTTCATATATCCTTACACTCGTACCTCTGTATAACATCTTGCCAACATAATCTATAAGATAAGAAAGCTCTCGTCAATATCTAACTCATTGAACAACATACATCGTTCTTTTACTTCTTCTAACCAACCATATCCCTTTTTAACATTTAAAACGACAACTATTCTTGGCGAATATTGCATTCCGTATCCTATCCCTTTTAGACATTAAACATCATCATCCTTATAATTGATACTCTTTTCTTTTTTCGTAATTCCTGCCTTACCTCTTTCTTTCCGCTTCTTACCTTAAGTATCAATGTCTTATTAATAAAACACTTCTAAGGTTGCTAAGCACTCACAGTATAACCAGCCATTTGCTGTCGCCCAACTGAAAATCCCATCAAACTTTTCTTCTTTTTAAGTCTTATCGGTAGTACTTCGGAGGTTATCTTAACAAAATTGCACGTGATATATTAATACCATCCTCGAGGGTGTATAAACATTGTTACCGAACTAATTGTCCTTGACGTCATCACTCATCCCCTCGTACTATACTATCTTCCCTTACTTACAAGTCATTCGTATCTTACGGATTCCTCTTGATACCTATTATTTGTGATTCTGTAGATATAATCTATGTTCCACACACATGCCTTCCTAATTAATCATACTATTGCCTTAATACCATAACACATCTTTTCCACTGTTCTCTCAACATATTCACAATTTTAACCCATCATCTAACCACAACTTCATTCTAGATTCCTCTTTAACATTACTCTTTTCCTTTCCCAAACATAATCATTGGGGTTTTACAACTTATCGTTGCTGCATAACATAAAAAATTTCAAAATCATACTTGCTTAATTTTAACACCTTATCAAAGCAACATATATACCTTCCATCAGTAGTTGCTCTGGAACCCTGATCTTGCACGAATCGCTTTAACATGGACTGGGAAAATTCTCCTTCCTACTGTCCCTCTATCGGTCGTTCACCGCCACCCGAAACTTCTAAAAATGCACCAACTATACTAACCTATCCTATCTGGCCACCACCTTCATTTGAACCTTGCTCCGAAGATTCCATCAAGTCATGGTTAATAGGGTCCTCCGGCTGCAAACTCCTCGATTTCTCAGAAAGCCCTGCACTCTCCGCTGATTTACTATTGTCATGCCCCAAAACCCACCCAAGATGTTACCGGCATAAGACCTATGAACAACATCGGAAGAACCTAAAAGATTCAATAACAGTACTTGAACCCGCAAGGTTCAATATTCGCCTCCAACAGTTTATAAAATAAATGTAAACAAATCATGAATATATGAATTAAATCGGTAGAAGTCTTTATTAATCAAATCCTTAGTCAAACATAATACATCCCTAGAGTTAATCAATAACTCAACAATTACCCACAAGAATGTATACTATGGAGCTTCTAAGATAAAGGAATAATAGTTTAACTCGTCGGGACGCAGCCCGGAAAACTAATAAAATGAATAAACAAAAAAATAGGTGTCCCACGAATAAACGTGCGGGCTCACCAAATCAATGTTAGTCAAAGAAGTCCTTCCTAAATGCCCGGAGTATCAAGAACCTACTCTTTTCCGTTACCTAGCATACCATAAAAAACAAGAATGGTATGCCTGAGTACTTTGTACTCAGTGAGTGCCTCCGGGACAATAAGTAATAAGAAAATAGAGTACAATAATACACAAAGAAATCAGATCCCGAAAAACATGTGAAACCAATGTAAGAATGTTATTCAACTTTGTGTGTCTCAATAAGAATTATCAAAACCGATTACAAGGCCTCTTGTCAAGGTACAACTTCAAATATGCCTTTGAATTGATCATAATTAATAACAACAATTCCATGAGAAAATAAGAATATCACACATGCCAATATAGGCCCAAGAATCAAGCACATCGAAGGGGTGATCGTAGAGGTTCCCTTGTCACAGCGCACCACGCCGGAATATGAAATACAATAGTGGCTATACTTCCTCCTGAATAGCTAGGTATAATCACACCCCAGGTAGCGAACTCGGAAGTGGCCACTCTTCCTCTCGAATGGCTAGGCATTATCACACTAGGAGCCATAGTGGCTACTCTTCCTCCCGAGTAGCCAGGCCAAACACAACGACAAAGTTCATAGCATAGAAGCCAATTCACAATTTGTCTCATAGTAGTCACACCATCAATTAACATTAAAGTTCATTACATCATTACAAAAATCCATAGTTTCATAGATAATCTTGAAGATGTTTCTACTTCTTTCAACAAGATTCCATTGTCATAGTTCCCTTTTAAAACATCCATGCCAACAATTAACCCTCATTAATGACCATCTCTTGTAGAAGAAAACGGTTATGATTTCATGTACGTATATAGAGGATAATATAATCAAGGTTTTGTGCAGTTGTACGGGCTTGTCCCCTCACGCACACCAACCACAATCAAAACATGAACTAGGGTTTTGTATGAAAAGTTCACCTTTTTATTCAATAAAGAACTTTTGAGAAGAAGATATGCACATAATAAGGTTTTTAAAAAGGGAGACATACCTTAATTAAGCCTTACGTAATTCAACAATTTACTTTTACAACGAAGAACAACCAAAACCCTAGCTTGAGTCACTTTGAGAAGGATTACTTTGCAAACCCTAGGTTTTTCATTCAAGAATCATGTTAAGAATCATGGGTTTAATGCTAGGATTGATTAATAACGTTGAAGATGTTCTTACCTTTATGTTAGGAGATGTGGAGAAAAGATTTTCGTTCATAGCGTTTATGAGAATGAGAATAATTCATAAAATTAACTGAATCCCACTATTTATACACACAGCTGGAGGCTGGTGAAATACGGCCTGAAATACGGACCGTATTTCAAAATACGGGCCATATTCTGTGGCCATATTTAACAATAATGAAAAACAGTGAGCAGTCTTGGGGAACAAGTGAAATACGTCCAAGGTATACGGACCGTATTTTAAAATACGGGCCATATTCTATGGCCGTATATTCATAACAAAAATAGTGCGTAACTTAGGAAAGTGGGTGGAATACGTCCAAGGTATACGGACCGTATTTCAAAATACGGGCCGTAAACTCTGGCCGTATTTTATGATAACGCAAAACAGTGAAGTCAAATCCTCCAAGACACTTCCACACTTATCTCGGATCTACGGAGTGTTAAATTATCCCCGCTTAAGATCATTCGTCCTCAAATTAGGATCATAACCTAGAAAGGATTCACTAAACCACAAGTTGCTTCAAACAAACCCAGCGATTCATCTATGAATAATTATAATGCTAGCTCATACCTGCCATAGGGAACAAGTAAGGATATCTTTTCTTTATGTCCTCCTCTACTTCCCAAGTAGCTTCCTCAGTATTATAGTTTCGCCACAACACTTTAACCGAGGCTACATCCTTTGTTCTCAGCCTTCTAACTTGACGATCTAAAATTTGAACTGCTTCTTCTTCATAAGACAGAGCTTCATCAATTTCAATATCTTCATGGTGCAATACATGGGAAGGATCAGGTTTGTACAATCTCAGCATCGAAATGTGAAACACCGGATAAACCATGGACATCTCAGCCGGTAATCTTAACTCATAAGCTACCTGCCTAACCCTTTTTGTAATCTCGTGAGGACCAATATAGAGAGGACTAAGGTTCCCCTTTCTGCCAAAATGCATTACCCCCTTCATTGGTAACACTTTCAAGAAAACCTTGTCACGAACATCAAATTCCAAGTCCCTACGCCTCATGTCTTTATAAGACTTCTGTCTACTCTAAGCGGTCTTCAACCGTTGTACAATAAGATTTACTTTTTAAATCGCCTCATGAACTGAGTCGGGACCCAACAACTCTACTTCCGTTGGTTCAAACCAACCAATTGGAGACCGACAATGCTTCCCTTAAAGAGCCTCATAAGGAGCCATCTGAATACTCGCTTGATAGCTATTGTTGTAAGCAAATTCCACCAGAGGTAGGTGTTCATCCCAACTACATCCGAAATCGATTGCACAAGCACGCAACATATCCTTCAAAGTTTGAATAGTTCTCTCTGCCTGCCCGTCAGTTTGAGGATGAAAGGCAGTGCTCAATTTCAATCTAGTCCGCAAACCTTCTTGAAACGTCTGCCAGAAATGAGCGGTAAATTGTGTACCTCTATTAGATATGATGGATATCGGAACACCGTGCAACCTAAAAATCTCCTTCAAATATAACTTGGCGTACTCCGCCGCGGCATATGACATCTTCACCGGAAGAAAATGGGCAGACTTCGTGAGTCAATGTTACATCCCATACTTCTGTACGTTGGATTATTCATAAGTTAACCGACATAAGCTCGGAGGACAAGATTATTTTGAGGTTATAAGTATTTATGTAATGCTTAACAAGTGATAAGTAAGTGTCGTGAAGGTGAGAGGTTAAGCAACCGAATAGTATAAGTCCTATCAATATTATACTCGTACCTTCGGGCCATGATTCGAACCGCTCGTACTGGGGAATTCTTTTGGTCATGTTTAGGTATGCAAATAAAGAGATCAGTGCATAAAAAGGATGACATCCCGAAATAATTTAGGACTGAACAAGTGTGATGACGGTGATTTTGAATAATATCTTATGTGTGGAAAATGAGGTTATGGACTAGTGTTATATCGCATGAGTATATAAGTACTATTCAAGTGAATTAAGATCAAGAAATTAATTATGTGGGTAAATGGTTAAATGTTGGAACAAAGTGAGGAGTAAGGAATTAACTATGGTACTAATTAGAGTTAAGTGGTTAAATATTTATGGTGGCTGACACATGGCACTAACTAGGCCAATAGGTGGCATCATATTGGTGCTAAATAATATCATGAGTCATTAGTACATTTATGTACCAAATAACACGTGTAAAGGTGGAAAATGGTCCTTAAGACCTTATTTCATTTCATTTTCAATTGGAAACAAGAAGAACAGGCTGTTCATTACATATGTATGCATATTGCTTCTAAGAAAAACGTTCAGGGGTTCAACAACATAAAAATATAAGGACACAAAAGTAGTTGCTGAATTTTTATCTCATCTTCTCCTTCCTTGATAGCTAAGTGATGGCATAAACGTTTTGGAGTATTGTCACCCTATTGTGTGGCTGGTTTTGAAAGCATAGAGCTGGGATTCTAATAAAGTGTTCTAGAGATTAAGGCATGTTTTATCCCCATATCTTGTTAATTAAGTTGTGTACGAAAGAATTCCCTACTTAAAATGGCGGAAATGGTGCTACAAATGTATTAACTAGTTTGTTGATATAATTGCATTGTGGGCTGTTTTGATGAGATTTTTGGGGAAATTCTCATGTGATTATGTTGCTATTTGAGGTTGTTGGTGTTGTTGTTGTGATTTGGGACTGATTTGGAGTTCGGATGGGGTGAATTATATAGAAGAAATGCTTCCCGAATTTCGTTAAGTCATTTGTTAATCAAATCTGAGGTAGGAAAGGTATAGTTGGGACTAAATTATATATATGCTTTGATTTTAGATTCGCGAGTTCGGAAAGCCGACGTTAAGTTTAAATAGCGACAAGGTATGTAAAGCTATCCCTTCCTTCTTTTTTGGCATGAATTACATAAAACGAGCGGACGATGAACGTACATAATTCCAATGAATTCTAGTTCTCAATGGTACTTGACATGATAGTTGTCTTTGATTCTCCAGTGTTGGTTCATTCTAATTATTCTATTGAGTCTTAAATGATGATTTAATTTGTATATGGTTGCTCCTGATATTCTATTCGTGCATAACGTTATTACATCATTTCACCGAGTCCCGGGCCGGGTATGTATTCATGAACAGTTTCATTGCATTATTCACCGAGTCCCTCACTAGAGGGTCGGGTATGTGTTATATCTCGCATTTTATACGTCGGAACATTTTTAAGTTGTTTGCGATAAATTAGGGACGAGGTTATTTTCCGACTTTGTTGTAAGACATAAGTGTTTTATGATTTCATGGGATGGAAATATTAATAAAAATTTGGGGTTAGAAGTGGAATTTTGGAAATTAGTAGTTCATGAAAAAATAAGGCCACATGTAGTGTGGGCCATGGCTACATGGAAGATTAATATATGTGGAGTTAGATGACTTGTTAAGTCATTTTCATCATGTTCATCTTTTGGAAATTTCATGAAACTTGGAGAAAATTGGAGAAAAAAGAAAACAAAAAAAAAAAAAGAGAAAAGAGAGGGGTGTGGACGGCCATGTGCATATGCACATGTATATATATATAATAAGAGAAGGCAACACAAGGCACCTTTCATCATTTTACAACTCAAGAAATTTCAAGAAACAAGTAGAAGAAAAAAAAAAAAGAAGAGGAACGGCTATGAGGGGCTGGCCGAACCAGCCCCATAAGGTGGATCATGAAGGTTGTTTTCTTCAAGCTTTCATACTAATTGGAAGGTTCTCTACGACATGGAGTGGTTGTTGGAGGGAGAAAACCATTCGTTGTTGCAATTCATCAAGCCTAGCCGAGGGAGAAGTTAAGGGAAGAAGGTGAGTTTTGATCTTCCTTACATGTTTTATAGGTGTTTATGCATGTTGTGATATGTAAAAATGAATGAAGTTCATAAAGTTATGGAGTATGTTGTGTAGCCGTGTGTAGGTAATGTTATGTAGAGCAAAGAACTAATTTATTGAGCATGTTTGGATTGTTGTATTGTGGACGCTTTGAGCATGTCGTAATGTGTTGAAATGGATGAAATTCATGAAGTTGTGTGTGTTGAAGGGCTGGCCGAATGGTGGCTGTTTGTGTGGAAGAGATGGACTAATTGTATTTGATATAATTTGGTTGTCGTATTGTGAATTCTACAATGTGAAATGAAGGTTTAATGACTCATGTTGGTGTTGCAATTGTTGTGGGCTGTTTTGAAAGTTAATATGATTCTAGTATGTCTTCTTATATTTATGAAGCTAATGTGGTAATGTATGGAATTGTTGACGTAGTATGAGAATTTGAAGGAAAGAAACTCATTATTGTCGTATTCATTAATTGGAAGGTTTCGGGTTGCTTAGCATATTGTTTGAAATGTTTTGAATACTTTGTGGATTGTTCGGAATATTCTTAAATTTTGTCTGGATGGTTGTTGGTTTGGTTGTTGGTTGGAATTGGCCAAGTTGAACTTGGTGGGATGGAGTATTTATAGGGGAAGTGCTGCCGAAATTTCGGTAGACAAGTGTTACTTCAAAACTCAACTTCTATAATGCACTAATTACTGTTTGCAAATGTGACCAAATTGTAGATTCCGGCGAATTTAGAGCTCGAGTTTGGAGTAGCGGAAAAGGCGGAAAAGGTATAAGGTCTTACTCTTTCTTCCTTGGCATGTCTTAGGCATACTAGGTTGGATACGAGCCTCGGGGACTACCTATCCTTCGGAATCCGCACCTAAAGTTACCCCTTTTCATTCAAAAGAGAATTGAATTAGATATTCATGAATAGTTGGAAGAATTGCCTAAAGATCTAGAACGTGCACAAATAGGACCCGACTACTTTAAAAGCTCTTATAAGTGACGTCTTGGAATGTAACACATGTAAGGTATGTACGCCACCTCGTTTGACTTGAGGTGGGCCCACTGTTCTCGAATTTTCTTTATTGCTCCGTTTATCGAACGATAAGTGTTGCAACTATTTTAATGAGAATGGTTCTATGATGATAATGATAACGATGATGTAAGGGAGAGAATATGTCTATGATAAGAGTAACAAGAACGATTCCATGACTAGGAGCCTTGAGTTAAGAATCCAATGCGAGTATTAAAGTGTTAAACTAGTTCTTGGTCTTCAATTTTATTCTTTGGTTACGATACTATTTTCTAAGTATTTCAAGCATATGAACTAACGTTTATGATGTCCATGGTTTCGTTTCATGTTTTTTTCAATATTATTTTCCATTGATAGTCCCGCCTTATAATTATCGTTCCTTCAAGGTGAGATATATGTATATGTATGTATATGAACGGGGGGAAGGGATACATGTATATGTGGGGAATGGGAAGGAAACATGTTTCATTGCCACCGGTCGTTCGGCTTATCATCCCGGACGCGGATGCCCGTACGCGGGATATATGGGCGAGCCGACGTATTTCGGCGCTATGTGGGCGAGCCGACGTTGTTCGGTGCTATGACATGACATGATATGCTATGACATGACACGATATGCTATGACATGACACGATACGCTATGACATGATAAGATATGATATGATACGATACGGTATGATAAGATATGATATGATATGATATGATATGATATGATATGATATGATATGATATGATATGATATGATATGATATGATATGATATGATATGATATGATATGATATGATATGATACGACATGATACGATATGATACGATATGATATGCTATGGCAAGACACGACATGATATAAGTTCTATTTTCTATGTCTACGAAAAAGAGACGTTTTTTTTTTCTAAAAGGGAAATACAAGCATGCATGGTATCCAGCCTGAAAAAGGTATTCCTATGTACAGGTTACTCTCTTACCTCATTATCCGTTCTATGATCCCATGATGCTTATATTCATGCTTTATGCTGCTCATTATGCTGCTTCTGTACCTTACATACTCAGTACATATTCCGTACTGACCCCCTTTCTTCGGGGGCTGCGTTCATGCCGCGCAGGTACACCTGTGTGAGTCAAGACATTAGCGAAGGTGTTCCAAATGATTGGCGAGCTCCATTCTCTCCGGAGTGCCGCCGAGTCGGTGTATACGTGGGTTATGGTATCCGACTATGTTAGAGACTTTGCGTACGCAGTCATGTATATAAGATGTCCGTTGTGAGCGGCTCTATAAGCCGTCGTATTGTTACACATGATATTACAGATTTTGTACGGTCGCAAATTATGTTGATTTGAAAGATATACCGTATGATGTTTTTCAAAAAAAAATTTCATTACGCATTTATGGCCGGTTAGGGGCCCGTTATGACTACGAGTACTATGACGCCGTAGGGTTCGCTCGGCCCTGGCAAGTAAGTGGTCGGGTGCCCATCACACCCTATCGGATTAAAGCGGTGTGACAAGATGATATATATATATATGATTATTTCACCGAGTCCCTCACTATAGGGCCGGCACGATATATGTATATGACTTCATTCACCGAGTCCCATAATGGCCGGATGCGTTGTATTATATGGATATGCATGACTCTCATCGTCACGAGGCACGGTACATTGGTATCTTTGAGTATCACACTTGTCTTGTCATCTTTTACTCGCATGATCTTCTTTATTGTACTTCATGCTTTATATAACTCGACATTTTTTGTATCGACCCCTTTCTTCGTGGGCCGTCACACCCGGCACGGCCGGGATCGGCGCCCTATTTGGGCACCCAAACGGATATTCATATCAAATCATCATAATTTATCATAGCTTAGACTTCATAATCATTAATGAGAGCAGGCGTAAAAATAAATACCAATTTAAGCGGTCGTGGATATAAGATACCATATCAAAATCAGAAAAGCGGCGGAATATACATCGCCGAACACACATATACACATATGCAGGCATATGGGCCGCTATGGCCCCAAGACCAAACGGGACCGCATAAAGATACAAATCACAACAAAACAAACATACATAGGACCCTCGACCCACATAGATGACTACAGTTCTACCAGATCCGAACGGAACATATGACGGGACAGTGGTCCCGTCGTACCCAAATAGTCCAAATGTACAAAAACATATACATAGCAAAAGATATATACCAAATGCATGTGCTCCGATCAAAAGGAGCAAACCAAGATAGCAGAGTGTGTAGCCTACACCGGCGGGTCTCCTGGACGTAAATCGGTACTGCGGCATGAAACGCACCGAAGAAAGTGGTGTCGATGCGAAGAAAGTACCGAGTATATAAAGCATAGTACAGTAAATCCAAACCGCAGTGAAATATGAGTACAAAGAGAAAATACCAAATCAAGAATCAAACCGTGCCAAAACATATGCAAATAGTACAAATCCAAAATCGTGCATAACGACAGAACGGGCTACCACCCGACACCGGTGC
>NW_026714897.1:0-121826 GCF_029784015.1 Lycium ferocissimum | reverse complement strand
TTTACACGTCCACAATATATAAAAGTGAGGAATGAATTTCTTACCTTTTCGCTTAGTTCTTCAACTTGGTTGAATTTCCAACTTGCATGAACTGTGCCTTTCGCTTGCTTAATGAACCCTCCACCTTATTAAGCACCCTTGACTTGGTAGAAAATAATTTTTGGAGGAATTTTTGCAAATTTTCCTTGAAATTTTACTATGGCCGAAAGGCCTCGGGTATTTCTCCTTCTTTTTTTGTTCTTGTTTCTCCTTGAAATTTCTAGAATTATGGAACTAAAGATGATTTAATCATCTTTTATAATTATAAATTTAGTCCCACATAATGGCTTGGATCAAGCCCCATGGCCTGGGCCGGGCTCTTATTTTTTTTTTAAAATTTCCAAGCCCAATCAATCATAGTTAGTTCTCATAATCCATGAAAGAAATCATGCTCCAATTTCCAAATTTGCCCTTCGTCCTTCTTATATTTCACTTTTCTAACTTGTTCATAAACCATTCATATACTTAACAAAATAAAACGAGGCCTTGCTTATTGTCTTCCCGCGATTGTCTTGAACTATCCGATTGCATAAAATGCGGGATATAACATAAAGTGCGGGGAAAACGGCCACTAGATGCCATAGTTGAGGATGTGAATGAGAGTAACAAGCGGCTGCGAAAACTGGAGGAGAATACGGTGTGTGTGTCGCCACTCGAACTCGCCGCGCGACAACTACCTGCATCCACCGGTGCACGGCAGTCGGCTCCGCAGGCACCGCCCGATATTGCTGCATCCGAGGCGCCCCGAGTCCCGAGTCTGGGAACATAGCGCCTAGGGCGCCTGTATCCCTCCCCACTTTTCTTATCAGACGTAGTTGACGCATCGGGGACATCGCATGATTTTAAGTCAGCGGGGGTACATGCTCATATTGTTTGTTGTACATACTTGTGTAGAACCCCTCGCTTTTCTTTGCCGCAGTTCTTTTCCCCGAGGGGTTTTATTCCGTTGAAACCGACATGCTAGATGTTGTTTAGACAAGTAGTAGTTTTGACTCGCCTGCCGTTCGTAACTAATGGCATGTTGTGATCGTGTGATGAAAATGTTGGACCCCTTGAAATTTTCGACAAATGCATACTTAGAATGATCATTGGTTGACATGAGTGATTCTTTATATGACATTACAATTGTTGGGGTGTTATGTACGATAACCGACTACTTAGGAGGTCACAATTGAAAGTAATCGTCTCCATGCCAATGTGTGTGTGATCTGTTCTTTTAGTTCTGTCTATGCATGTATAATCTAGAACTTGCCCGGTTGGTCGTGTTGAAATCCGAAAGTTAGTTGGTTGTGAGATGATCTTAGGCTTTCTTTGTATAACGAGTCACTTTGCCTAAATAAACCGTGCCCAAAGCTGCAAATACCCCTAGTTTCCCTTTTTGAGCCTTTTGACCTTTTTCTTAGCTAGCCAAATATGAAACCTCACCTGTTTTGTAATGATCCATCTTCGCACCCGTTCCCTCCTTGATGCTACTAAGATAGATGAGGCAAAATGCCTAAGTTGGGGGTAAATTAAATGTGGAGTAGATGTTAAAAACATAAGTCGGGGGTGGTGGAGTTTTGCTAGTGTGACTCTGATGTGGTAGTTGCATTATAAAAAATTAAAAAAAAAAATAATAGAGAGCAAAATCAAGATCAGAAAAGGGCAACACCAAAAAGATCTACAAGTTGGATAGGAATAAAACCACGTCGAAGTCAAAAGAAAGAGCGAATCACAAGAGAGGTAAAGGTTCCAGGCGGGGAAGTCACCGATATCCAAAAGTATCCTACCCGTCCCTAAGCCTACATTACAAGCCAAAACAAGTCCTAATGTGATCACAACCGAACGAGCCTAGGGTGAAAACATAGAAAATAAGGGCAAGCCTATAGTATTTGCATGTGTAGATATGAAATTCTTTGTGAGTGTGAGTGTTTTTCTCTTCTTGTTTGTCTTCGTCCCATTCTTGTTGTATATGTGTGTTGGGACATTTGTTGGTCTATGTGAGGGCATAAGGACGAAACTCGAGCAAATTGAATTGACTGCCTAACGTAGCTATTGTATGCACCATAATATGCTCGATAAGGTAATGTCAGCGTATCATTGAAACCTCGTTGTTAGTCATAACATTCTTGGGATGTGTCTATCGTTTGACAATCGAAAAAAGGAAGGGGCTCCTTGAAAGAGAAAAAAAAAACATGCGTGCCGGTAGTTCAGAGTCAAAACCAATGGAGACACTATTGCTCTATGATGTCTAGATGGTAGTGAGTCTTAGTCGCGTCCACTACTTGCTTGAGGACAAGCAAAGACTTTAAGTTGAGGGTGTTGATGTGCCGGGAAATTATGGCACATCTGACACTCTTTTACGAGAAGTTTTACTTGTTTTTAGGCAAGTAGGTGTTGTTTTGATGTGTTTTTGACATGTTTCAGGTAAATCAGAAAGTTCGGGTTCAAGGAGTGAAAGTGCAGAAAAATGGCACTGATGCTTAAGTTTCACGGTCCGTAAAAGTTTCACGATCGTATTTCGTTCGTACAAGAGGTGACAACTCAACAGAATGTCTCAGTGGACAGGTGCTGAACCACGGACACTTATACGGACCGTACAACATTATACGGGCCGTATAAGTTGAGGTGACGATAATGGAAGACTTTCACGAGCAGGACTGTACGAGCCGTATAACATTATACGAACCGTGGAAGGCCAGTCCGTATTATCCTCTGAAGAAGCTTTAGGAAGGCCGTGTAAGTCTTGTACGGTCCGTGGAATTTTGTACGGACCGTATAAGTGCCGCCTGGGACCTAAGTGCAAATTCTAAAATTTTACGTTTTGAAAACTATAAATAGTCCATTATAGGGTTTTTATTTGGATCAGTTCTCATATTTTTAGTTTTTGACTTAGAACATTAAATACTCTCTAGTTTTTGAAGGTTCAAACATCAATTCAAGTATCCTCAATTCCTTCTTTCATCCCAAAAGTAAGCAATTATGAATTCTTCAATTTCTTGTTCCTTGTTCTTTGTTATGAGTAGCTAATTCCCCCTACTAGGGTTGTGAACCCAATTGATGGGTGTTTTGTGATTGGGTTGTGATTGATATACACATAATGGATTATTAGGGTTTGTTTATTCTTCATTCTTCATTTATAATTAATGGTTGCAAACATTGATTAACGCCATAAACCTTGATTTATTTGGGAAAATAATTAGGGTTGGTAAGAATAAACAACAAGAACTCAAAGCTTTAAACTTTGTTTAATAAATTCACTTAGGAATAAGAAGAATTTACTTGGCATGATTAATCGTTCTTCATAGTTACTTTCTTATATTTGGGAAAATCATAGAGAGAAATAATCTTTATTTATTGGGAAATAGTAGAGATTCATATAGGAATTAAATGCATTCATATAATGATCCATTAGAAGTATATCAAGAGCAATGCCCATGATCATACACCCCATCTAACGGGGACACAACCTTAGTTTGTTTTACCATAAATTCACAACCAAAGCAATACTTAGCAATTAGTTACCAAAAACCCAACTTTTACCAAAATCATCGGACTAAGACATTAGACCTAAACATAGCATTCTACGAATTTAGTACCCTTTTCACACCCTATTCCCTGTGGGATTCGACCCCAACCTTGTTGGGTTACTATATTTGACAACGTTCGCGTTATACCATTAATAGGTGTAATTTGAGCGTATCATGGGGCAAACAAACCATTACCAGTAATCGACTTGACCAAATGAGGGGTGAGAAAATAATCCAAACAAGGTCTAAAGTTGCTGCTAACAATCAGAAGTCCAAAGTTGCTGCTAACAATCAGAGTCAATGCAGTACATCTAGAAAGGCCCCTGTGCCATGGAAATAGTTGGTCTGCAGTTGGATTTTTGGTGTTGCTGCTGCTTCTATTATTTTGACTTGGAGATGTCATTTTGCTACTGGTTTTTTTTGGTGTGGTTGATGTAAATTTGCTACTCTTAGTTTGGTGTTGCTTCAGTTGGTTTTTTTGGTGTTGCTACTGATATTTAAGTATCAAACTCTAAAGTTGTATCAAACTCTAAAGTTGTTTATGCAGCAGTTTATTGAATGAAATGGTCAATTCCTTTTACTTGATATGTTGCAATGGAATAGTTTTGGCTGCAAATGGTATTCAATGAATGGAATAGTTTTGGCTGCTGCTGCTGTTCATTTCTTTCATTTAACACAAACAAGAACAAAATTCATTGACAAGATTCAAAGAAAATTCAACTCCTTACACAAAACAAACCAGTTTCCATACACATAATTCAACCCCTTACACAAAACAAAGAAAGTTCCACCTAAATCTATTCTAAAAACAGCAACAAAAACACAAGATCAATTACAGAAAGTTCCACCTAAATCTATTCTAAAAACAACAACAAAAACACAAAACCAATTACAGATGGAACTTTGATACAACTATGCCAATTTCAACTAAATGATAAAACCTAATAAAAGAAAAAGAAAAACCATAACAACAAATACAATGATAAGCTTCCAATTGAAACTATACCAATTGGCCTCCTCCTTCTTCTTTTTATCAATGATCACCTTGTCTTTGTCCTCTTTGATCACCACATCATTTATCTCCTCTTTGCTCAGCAGATCATGATCATCTTTCTTCTCCGAGATCACTTGATCTTGACAGGAACTCCCCTCCGTCATCATCTCACCATGACACTCATTCTCCACCAATTTCATCACTTTCTCCATACTTTGGAAATATGCTAATGATTTTTCCAAATCCTTAACTCTAGTCGCCAATCTTGAAATAACAAACTTGGATCGCACATCAATCTCATCACGATCCCTCCACCTGAAGAACTTGCATGACTTTTCCTAAAATGAGTCTCAAACGAGTCAATTTAACTGAAAAAAACAGAAAAAAATTAAATGCCTAAGGATCAAACATACACGCTAGCGTGGGCAAGACCAAAATCTTTTTCCTGGATTATCATTCGACCACGAGGTCTGCATTGTCAGCAAGTCTCCATGTTTGCATCGCACTGTCTCACACAACATCAGTTCATTCTCATCTTTGCAAATGCGATTCAAGCTTTCCCTTGACATGATTTTGCTTAAACCCTAACCAATTTGGAGAAGTAAATTTGAGCAAAATAACAAAGATTACAAGTTAGTAAAGCTAATAAAATAAGAAAATTTCATACCTTTTGAATTAAATTTTTGCTGAGATGGACAGAAATTGAGAACAAAGTGGGGGCTTCAATGGTGATTTTACGGTTGGGTTTAAATGTGGAAGAAGAGTTTGCTATATAAATTGATTTGGGGTTTTTTTTTTTTTTTTTTTTTACAAATTGGGAAACCAAGTGGCGTATTTTGAATGGTCTGTGGAAGTTTTATTGAGCCTTCATGCGCTCTTCTTGCGTGCTTCTCCGCCTGGTTCGAAAATGGGTCAAAAGATGGTATTTATTAAAGTTTGAACATGTCCAGGGGGGTCATAGGACACCCGCAAAGTTTAGGTGTCTTATTGAAAAAATGTGTATTCTCCGGGGGGTATTTATGTATTCTCTCCTTCACTTTTACTTGTCTTAGGCCATCTCCAACTCTTCACTCCAAATCTTTACTCCAAAATGGAGTAAAATAACTCCAACCATTACTCCATTTTTTACTCCAAAAAACAATATTCCTTTTTATATTCTTCTCTCTCTTCTATATTATATTATTATCTTTTATTTTCTTATTTCCATTAAACAAATCCTATCTTTTTTTCTTTTTTACATATTCATCCCATATAATTCATATTTCTTTCTTATATAACCATTTAAAATAAAATTATTTTATACCATAAATTTTTAAATAATATAATTTGTAAGCAAATATTATAGATTATACATATTAACGGATAATTCAAATAAAAGTGAAATCATTGAGATACAAGATAATTCAATACATATTATATTATGGTAAAATTTATTTTAAATACTACTTAAATATTCAATTTCCACCTCTAGTATGCTCCCATAAATGATCTATTAATGCATTACGAAGTGCAAAATGAGCATCTTTGCCCTTAATTTTTTTGTATCGACCTAAAAATTGTTCAAATCGGTGATTTTCATCTATTACCATTTCTACTGTTGGAGTTGGACCCTCTCAAGCATCTTGAATTGGGAGATTCGCACCAAAAAATCGTTGCAATGTCGAATTCAAACGATTGAGAAGGTCGTAAGAAAATTAAATGGATGTGTACGTCAAGTAGAAAATTTGCGTCCTAGTGGTGCTTCAGATCAAGATATTGTGAGTATTTATTTTGTAGTTACTTATACTTTATTTGTATATATTTACTTGCTGTTTTCCTTATATTTTTTTTAATATTACAGACTACACAAGCAAAAGATTTACTTATGCAACATCCGAACTTCAAAAAAGGTTTTAAATTTGATCATGTGTGGGCTATAATGAAGGATTTTGAGAAGTTTAACGATGATGATGCTGGAAGAAAAAAAAGCAAGAAAGCAAGGCTATACTAATATATCATCGGAGTCTGAGACTCCTACCCCTGATTCACCCTTTGTATCTTCTCCTAACTTATCATCATTTTCATTAAATTTAAATGAGGATGTTGCAGGCGATTCCACATCATCACAATGACCTAGTGGGGTAAAGAAAGCAAATATGAAGAGAAAAATAGATGAAGATTATATGAAAATGGTCCAATTAGAAAATAGTCAGATTGTTGAGGTGATGAAAGATTCAAATGAGACAAAAAAAAAAAAAAACTTTGAGACTAAAAGAACTCAAAGAAGAAAATAAATTTTTATTCATCGATGTGGATTCTATTGTCGATCCGAATCGTCATGAATTTTTGCGACAAGAACAAAAATGAATAATGGATAAAAGGAGTCAACACTTTCCACAGCCACAACCGCAACAATCCTCTGCCCCATTCACTCAATTCTTTAATGATTTTGGTGTATCTGGAAACGACTTACCTCTCTACTAAATCATTATGTTATTTAATGTAGTTTCAATTTTTATGTATTTTTAATTTAATATTTTCAATTTTAATGTATTTCCAATTTTAATGTATTTTTATTTAATGTATTTTCAAGTTTCAATTTTAGCAACATCTTATATTTTATATTAGCACCTTTCATTTTTGTGATGGTTATATATTTTTTTATACAATTTAACTTAAAATAAAATTAACTTTCAATTTTACATAAAAATAATATATGCGCGAAAATTAATTTATCAAAATTATACGCCAAAATTAAGATGTAAAATTAATATTATAAAGACATTACATAAACATAATTAGGTATATATAATATGATAAATTAAAAGGGTTAAATAATAAAAAATAATAATAAACTAATAGGGAATAGTGATGGAGTGGATGAATACTGTCACTCCAAATTTGGAGTGACACTGTTCACCCTCCAAAATGGAGGCAAATTAGCTAGGTTGGAGCAAAATTCCTCCATTTTTGACTCCAAAACGGAGTTTGGAGGTAAAAATGGAGGTGGGTTGGAGATGGCCTTATTATTAAAAAAAGATAGATGTACACTCTTACTTGTTTAGTTTGGAAAATCAAAAGGTAATTTACTGTTTTATATCCATTTTACCATAATTATTAACGATCATTTTCAATTCATTTCTCAACATTTAAATGACTTATAATAATTAAGGGTCATATAAGAAAATTATCATTTAATTTATTGTTGCTTAAAAAATGTGTCAAAGTGTAATTGTTGGAAACATGACCGAAGGAATATTACAGAAGTAGAGTGAATAAATTAAATGCCCTTAAATTAGTTGGGGCTTTTACTTAGCAATTTTCATTCCTTGTCGCTAGCTAGCTCTCTCTTCCTTCTCCAAAGTTGAGGAGAGAACACAAAGCTGAGAATATAATTTTTTTTGTTTATTAAAAAAAAAAAAAAAAAGGACGGACGACATTGGAAAAAGTACTACTAATGTACATAAAAACCAAAAGAAAAGGCGTAAAAATCTATGGTTAGAGAGGTGTGCAGTGCTTATGCCTCAAATTGTGGTTTGTTGTGGGTAGGCAAAGGAAGGATGATGACGGAGGTGCACGATGCCGGCCGGCCACCAGTGCAGCGACAAGCACCCATTACGTCTGCATGTTCTTCATCATCAAGATACTCATCATGCTTTCATCATCATGCCCGTCACTTGATCATTTTCCTCCTTCTTGTGTCCGTATCGGCTCAACCTGGAGATTTGGACGATGAAGACGATAAAACAGATCATCTTCCCGATGCAAAGAGCTCTTCGGAGGCCCTCTTTAACTTTAAAAGCTCGCTTTCTACATCTTCACCTACGGGACAGGCGGTACTCGGGTCTTGGGCTCCATCCACAAGCCCCTGTACAGGGAGCAATGAGAATTGGCAAGGCGTGATTTGCTTTGAAGGGGACGTATGGGGCTTGAAACTCGAGAACTTGGACCTGTCTGGGGCAATTGATATAGATTCCCTGCTCCCCTTGCATTTCCTCCGCACCCTTAGCTTTATGAACAACAGCTTCAAGGGGGCAATGCCTGATTGGAATAAACTTGGTGCCCTCAAGTCATTGTACTTGTCCAATAATAGCTTCTCCGGTCAGATCCCCGATGATGCCTTCAAGGGTATGTCTTATCTCAAGAAACTTTATTTATCCGACAACCAATTCACAGGCAACATTCCCACCTCCCTCGCTACCTCCTGCCCTAGGCTCTTCGAGTTGAGGCTCGAAAACAACAAATTCAGCGGCTCTATACCTGATTTCCCCAGGGACGTTCTCAAACTCCTCAACGTATCCAACAACCAACTCAAGGGTCCAATCCCTCCTTCTCTTTCTTTAATGGATCCAACAACATTCGCAGGTACATACGTAACATCTAATTACGTACTACTCCATTGTTTAATAATTAGCCATAGCTAAATACGTACCACCTCATCATAAATGTTTTCTGAACATTGGATAAAAACATTAACTAATTACTCCTTTCCCCCTAATATATTACGGATCATTTACATTAATTTCCACTAGTCCATATTTGGTTTTTTGTTGTAACTAGTAAGTTGACACACAGAAAGTGTTGCCTTTTTTGTGAACGTGAATTTATTTTATATGTACGCAGGGAACAAAGGCATGTGTGGGAAGCCTTTGGAATCAATTTGCAACTCCCCAAGTCCAGAAGCAAATAGTACTCCTAACAGTCTCAACTCTACGATCAGCGGCCAATCTGGTGATAATATTAATAAGAAGTCGCCCTCTGTCCTGAGTAGAGTGATGTTGATCGTTGCAGTTTGTTTGGTGGTCTTATGTCTCGTGATTGTGCTAATTCTTATTATTCGCCGCCGCAACCATAGCAGCGGCCAAGATAATTCACAACTCACCAGCCGGGCTGTTGTGTCAAATAATATTGATGGGGATCAAAACACTTTATCATCAGCTCCTGATGTGATAATGAGCGGCAATCCAACTTATCCAAGACACGATAATAATAATAATAATAATAATAATAACATTAAGACAGCAGAGGCACCAGCAGCAGCAACATCGGTAGTGGGTAAGTTGTCCTTCGTTAGAGATGACAGGCCACGATTTGATCTACAGGACTTGCTAAGAGCATCAGCGGAGGTGCTTGGCAGTGGGAACTTGGGGTCCTCTTACAAGGCACTACTTATGGATGGCCAAGCCGTGGTGGTGAAGAGGTTTAAGCAAATGAACCATGTCGTTAAAGAAGACTTCCACGAGCACATGAGGAGGCTAGGCAGACTAAGCCACCCCAACCTACTCCCCCTTGTGGCCTATTATTATAGGAAAGAAGAGAAGCTGCTTGTTTATGACTACGCCTCCAATGGTAGCTTGGCCAGTCACCTTCATGGTATGCGTGCAATGCATGGAATTAATTACATTTTAATTAATTATTATTTCGATCCCCTGAAGGGGAACCTTGGAGTAACTGGTAAAGTTGCTGTCATGTGACCAAGAGGTCACGGGTTCAAGCCGTGGAAACAACCTCTGGTAGAAATGTAGGGTAAGGCTGCGTGTAATAGACCCTTGTGGTCCGGCTCTTCCCCGGACCCTGCGCATAGCGAGAGCCTAGTGCACCGGGCTGCCCCTTATTATTTCGATCCCCTAATTGATTACTCCCTATTCATGTAGGCAATCATTCTAGGCTGGAGTGGTCAAGCCGCTTGAAAATCATAAAAGGAGTTGCCAAGGCCTTGGCCTACCTTCACAATGAGCTGCCAAGCCTAGCACTTCCACATGGTCACCTCAAGTCATCAAACGTTCTTCTGGACAAATATTCTAATCCCTTGCTGATGGATTACACATTGGTGCCTCTGGTGAATCTTTCGCAAGTACAACATCTTCTTGTGGCTTACAAAGCCCCCGAGTATGCACAACAAGGCCGCATCACCAGGAAGACTGATGTTTGGAGCCTTGGGATTCTAATACTAGAGACCCTCACGGGTAAACTCCCAACAAACTACCTCGCTCTCAGCACTGGCTACGGCACCGAATTGGCTACCTGGGTCGACACCATCATTAAAGATAATGAATCGGCTTTTGACAAAGAGATGGACGTCACTACAAAGGATAGTCGAGGACAGATTCGAAAGCTCTTCAACATTGGAGTGGCTTGTTGTCAAGAAGATTTGGATACAAGGTGGGATCTCAAGGAAGCTGTTGAAAGTATACAAGCCTTAAATGACAAGGACGACTCCAACGATCAAATTGATGTTGGAGTTTGACATCCATCGTCCAACTATATATACTCAACCCATTAATTCCCTCTATATATGGATCCTAGTAGTGCATTACATATCATGTTTGTACACATTTTCATTGTATACTTCATTAAATTACTGAAGGCGTAAATAGACCTGCGAATCGATGTCTTTCAGTCCATAATTCGACGCTACATTTTGGAAGTGTGCGTGTTATATATATGTAAATCTAGAACTTTGTTTAGCTCTAAAATGTTCTGGTTCGCATATATGGGTTATGGGGTCAATTGGTTTGAAATATCAAGGATAAGAATACTATTTAATTTCGGTATGAATTGTGTACTATTACTATCTATACGGTTGTTTGGTTTTAGATAGAAAACTATGCAGTGCGTCTTAGAGCCTGTTTGGATTTAAAGTTCTTTTAAGTCAAATGGCCTTTAAGCAGTTTTGTAGTATTTGAGTTAGATAAAAAAGTGCTTTTAATCATATGTTTTTAAGGCAAAATATTAAAAATAAGCCAAAAGCCAAAAGTTATAAGCCCATCCAAACAGACTCTTAGTATGTTGTCATATATAAATAAGGCTTAACACATAGCCAGTCCGTTAAACTTGCCAGGCTATGGCATTTAGACACTCGAGCAAATTGAACATTTCAACTCCAAATAAAGTGTTTTATTTAGTCACTATCAGCTAACCGTACCAAATAAATTTGTATGTGTAAAATATATTTTGTATATTAAATTTTAATAAGAATAATGAAACATTAAAATTTTCGCCTTAGGCCTGCAGTGATGGAAATGACTAAAAGTCAGCAACATGCAATTAAGACCCTGTCATGCCCCGAACCATGTCCTGGGCGTAACACGGCACTTGGTGCCTTACTGCATGTGACCGAGCGAACCACATAACTTGCTGAATCAACATGGGGCATAAACATGAGTGGAATATAACTTAAACATGATTAGCATGAATAAACATGAGATGTCATAATGGTAAATAAATTACTTGATTAAAACGTGAATACGGATTGTCATAAATACTTAGCCAAAGATGGCTATATGACTCTGAATATCTGACATAACATGTGTCAGACCCCAACCTTGGTGAGGTATGATTGGCACCCGGTACCTGGCTAGGACCGAGCGAACCAAACTGTAACTCGCATCATCTATGCCAAATGATAAACTAGTCTAACGAGGTCAACCTGTGAATATTGCATCATGCATAAATAAAGACTTGACCACCTGGTCAAGCTACGTTTCTGTAATAACAACTCATAACACTCATACATATATACAAGGGCCTACGAGGCCAACATCACAACTAACAAGACATAACTAGACTGTACATAGGATCTGTCTACACAGCCTCTAAGAACATAACCAAAATGTATAAGTCGGAATAGGGCCTCCGACATATCTGTAATACAAAAGTACATATACAACCCTGACTCGGCAATGCTCCGGGAAGAAGTGAATCTCACCAATCAAAACCTGCACTCTAGAGGTAATCTACTGCGGATAGTCCTCATCTCGCCTGTCTAAACCTACGTGGCATGAAACACAGCGCCCCCAAGCAAAGGGACGTTAGTACGAATAATTTATCGAGTATGTAAGGCGTGAAGCATAATACAATAAACATATGGCATTAGAGGAGAAGATAAGAATATAACCTGGTACCTTGACTTATCGAAGTACTCTTAGTATACACATACATATACATCTACTCTTATACTCTGGAAACCTCAACTACGTTCATATGCAATGCTATAACTTGATTATCTTATTATCTTAATGTTATATGGTCCTGTGTTGCGGAATGTGCAACTCGATCCATAATGTATATGTTGCGGAACGTGCAACCCGATCCATATATAATGTATATATTGCGGAACGTGCAACCCGATCCATAAATAATGTATATGTTGCGGAACGTGCAACCCGATCCATATATAATGTATATGTTGCATATTATGTATATAGTAGAAGGTATGAAGATATACATGTATCTCTCTCTACCATCACGGGACAACATGGAGCGGATAGGAACCCCTCTTATCAAAGTAGGATGGAAGCGTACGGGAAAATTTAGCACCTATAGGACAAAAGCTCTACGATATATGTTTCTTTTATACGAGTCGTTTAACTCTTATTGATTACAGATTCATGCCATTGAAAAAAGGGATATTCATTACATACGATTTTTATAAGATTATCAATTATGAGATAATTAGTTCCCTTATTACATATATAGCTTATGAATTACTCAAGTTATGGGATCTGACATTCTAACAAGGCAAGGGGGTTCTGTATGACTGTATGAGGACTCAGTAGTATACGATTGATATCTCAAGAGGAGGAAACTGGACGCAAATAGAGGACTTGTAGCACTTGGCTCTCTGGAGCTCATATAGAACTACTACTAAGACCTAGCACCAGACAACTGATGTCACACAAAAGAAATACATACGAGAAACTCGCAATACTTTACTTCTAGGAACTCAAATGGAAAAGGAACAACTGATGATACTTTATGCTAACAACGACAATTACAATCTGAAACTTTACACACAATGTCCTACACAAAGAGGGAAGCATAATCTCATACAACTAGGATAACATGGGAGGAACAACTGTACTCAAATGAAGGCTTGCAATAATCTACTTCTTGAAACTCATCTAGAGAACAGACGTATAACTGAGCCTCAAGCTAGCAAATATGATACAAATACTTGCACGTATTGTTCTATGGATCCTCTTAGAATTCCTTCTAAACATATATTCTAGTCATCTTAATCATCTTCCTCTCGGGAAGAACTATGTTCGTCTTTGTCAGCTAGTTTCATCTTAAGTACATCTGATAGCCAAACTGCTAATCCAAATACTATCAACACATTTCACCTTAACTTGAGAACTATAAATCTTATAAATTATTATTTAATGCCGTTAATACGAATCACCTCAATTACGATCTAGATCCCCTTCATGTTACTCGGGAACTACCAACTGGTTTATCTTACTAACTTTCTACCTCCCAACAACAACCTAAATAAATATCAGTACCATTTATCTTACGCACACTCTATGGTTCACTTAATAACACCTTTGGAACTCTCAACATAATCTACTATAGATACTCTTCCATTTCAATCTTAATCAAATAGGAACTTCCAATATCATTCATCTTAGCCCACGTTCTATAATTCCTTTAATCACACATTATAGACTATCATCATCATTAACAAATAAGGTTCTCACATTGTTATCAACTAACAACCGTCATGCTAGAGAGAATCTTTTGGGGTGCCACTATTGCCCGTTTATACCCACTGAAAAGAACAAGAGACTACCAATAGATATGTGAAACTCGTGTCATCGGGGCAACATAAACTAGGAAATATATGAAACTATCAAACACATAAATGGAACACCTCTAGAATTCTGTATCAAGGTTGTCAAAATAATATATAACGGTATCAAGGTTGTCAAACTTACGAGGTCTTATAATAACACTTTCACAAATCCTATATAACCTCTAAACGACCTTAATCCCTTCAAGCAGATATAAATTTACTACGTCGCATCCTAACGCCAAAGTACGAGGTGTTACAACATGACTGACATGAGTCTGACTGCTAAATTGTTTACTGGGACAAGGCCCCCGCATACCTTCAATGCATAACTAAAATAACATAAATAAGATAAAACCCTGAATGAGATGGGGCTCACCAATAGTTAATACGTGTAGAGTACTAACGAGCCGATCCATCATCTTGTCAATCTGCATCGTGAAATGCAGGCCCCAGGCAAATAAAGGTGACTCGATGCCCAGATTGTCTTTGGTATGTAGCTGAATGAAGTAAAGCATGACACATGAAATAATAGAGCCCAGAAGCGAGCTAAGCTGAACATAAACATGAATATCATCTGACATGAATATGTATGTATAACATGATTTAAATATTTTAACTCTGTAAAGATATCTAGGGGAGAGCATTAGTATAACCGACATGTAACCACGCCAGAACGTGGCGTGCGTCTGCACGACTGGCTAAGCCATCATGTGCACTTCTTTGGGATACAAGACATGAGCATGAACATGAATGAATCGATAACCACAATGGGTAAACATGAAGGTATCGTCCCTAGCGGGCGGAGCGATCCTTATCCTACGCTGGCATACGTAGTTTCAGGCTATCTGAGCCTTCTCGATAATTTGTGCAACTCCCAAAACATAAACATGGATATAGTTGGCTTAGTTGCCCATGAATTATATAACTTGCTTGTGAACATGATTTTTGCTTGTATTACAACATCAAGATATAATATAATATAACTTGTATGAAAACATGGAAAACAGGTAGAAGTTCATGAAAATAAACATAAAAGTTTATATCTTGAATTTAAGAACCCATGGAATGCAAAGTATGGGTTTTCATAGATTACAGACAGATTCTCAAAAACCAAAAGGGAATATTAAGAACACAATAATGAAGTAATCATACAAACATGGTATATCATGGTACATGAGCTTAGGGTTATCATGAACATGGCAAAAAAACTCTAGTTTTGGTAAACAATCGTATAATCATGGAGGAACGTGGCGTGAGGAAGAACAAGATGTTCCTACACGTAGATAGAAACTCTACATACTTGATGATGCTCCAAAACCTATATCAATAATCTGAACTTGAAGAAGAATCCCTAAAGCCTTAGTCTTTATGTCACACCCCAACCTTGGGGGTGTGGCTGGCACCCGACACCCGAAGGGTCGAGCGAACCAATTGTGATATCTAAATTATGTAACGTGAATCATAGGCCAACGAGGCCGCTGAATAACAATAGTAAGAAGTATACCATAACAACCTGCAAGCAGAAAAGGCCCAATAACACATATATGCACTACAAGGGCCAACAAGGCCACAACTAAGAAAGACAACTAGTTAGAAGGCCGGCAAGGCCAAACGCAATACCTGTACACTGACTAATAGTCTGTAAGCCTCTAAGAGCACTAATATGCATCAAGCTGAGTGGAGGGTGTGACAAAGGCCACAGCAGTACCATAGCCATACTCTCTCTCTCTCTCTCTCTCTATATATATATATATATATATATATATATATCTATTTAATGACTCGACCGAGCGACTTTCCGGGAGAATGGGTGCGAACATCCTATTTGAACTTTGGTATCCCTTGAGAAAGGTACAATCCGTCTCGGGTACTGTGGGCATGATCACGGTGCACAAATGCGTCGGCTTCAAAAAGATGTCTTGAGTATGTAAGGCGGTAAGCATAAACATAACATAAGCATAAGAGATACGGATAACTTTAAGAAAAAGATGTAGAGAACAATGCGAAACTGCGAACGAGGGCCCTTTCGGGGCGGACCATAATCATGACATAAATGTAAATGCGTGCCGAAGTAAAATCATTCCTCGGCACATTGAGCATATATCATATCATATAACAATAATAAATCCCTTTGTGGGGTGAGCTCGTCATCATAATATCATCTCGCAGGCGGGTCGGTGGCTTGTACACCGGCCCTTACGTGCTACCGGCCGCCTACAACATGGCTCGGTAAAGAAAGAAATACATCTGGGTGCACGGCTATGTGCCTACCGGACCGCCTACGACACGGCTCGGTAAAGAAAGAAACATGTCTAGGTGCACGTATAGTGCACCTTTGGGCCAACTATAGCACGGCTCGGTAATAAAAATAAATACATATATATAAGTGAAATGAAGAAAGGCAAATATCGGAGAAATATGTGGAAAGAGTCGGAGTGACCTAATGTAGATTTATCCTCGACTATCATTACGTTTATCATTATTTGATCATTAGGCCAAAAAGTAAAAGTACAGGAAACATGTTGTTATGAATTATTAATAACGAAAAGTTAGCTAAACTCTTATGAAATATGATCACACAACTTTTATCTGAAAGAGTGTGCAGCGAGAGGTTCGTCACCTTGGAGCGATAAACAAGAAGATAAAGTTAAATCAATTAAAGGAAGTACGATCAACTACTGCTTTGATGTCGAAGTACCATAACTAATATCATTCTTCATTCGATAAACAAGAGGGATACGAAATGTGAAAAGGTATGTGAATACGAGCTATTCATGAGAAAAGGGTAAGCTTAACCATTTTGGGACATAATTAACACAAGTTGAACGGAAAGTCTTTTAATCGATAGCCAAAAGGAGATGTGGACCATAATTTGGTACAAGTCATAGATGAAGTATGTGTCAGCTCAATTATCATGGAATGCAATCGATCCAAGTTAACGGAATAAATTTTTCAATGAAAGGTCATTTAAAATCTAGTCATGCCACAAAGAGAATAGAAAGCCCTACATACCTCTTCGATGGAGTTATATACATTTTCCCGAGTCCTTGAACGTCTTGGCGAATGATTTCTACATCATACGACCAATATGGGATCAATTCCAAGTTCATAGCTTATGGAAATACTCAATGAGACATTTCGTCAAACAATTAATCTTTTTCAACCTCAATCTTCCTCTCTTGAGCTCAAATCAAAGTAAATGGGCGGGTCTTAGGGTTAGCTAATCCCTTAACAAACATTAAAGAACAAAGACCCACTTCAATAGAAATAAAAATCATTCAATACATAAGCATAACAGGAGATTTCATCCAACTTTGCAAATGAATATTTTCATAAACAAGATTAAAGTGATGGAATAAAATTCTACACACTTAGATATACAATACAAAGCAAGGAATTGAAGAAAGGGTTAAGAAATTTATCATTAAAGTGCTCCAATCTTCTCCTTCAATGGTGTGGTTGATGAACCCTAGCTTTCAACTCTTGTAAAAATGGCCAAAGATATGGGAAATTTCCCCAATAACTCCCCATTTTCCAAAGTCAAAATATGACAAAATAAGTCCCTAACTTTCGGCTTGCAAATACGACCTGTTTTTGCATTTTTAGCCATTTTTTCGTTTTCTTCAATTTGGCTTCTTTTGACTTGTTTTCATTGATTTTTTCGATCACTTCTAAATCACATAAACACCTAAAATAGGAGTAAACGACATTAAATGCACTATTTTCTCAATCAAACATGGCAAAAGTCTAAGCTTAAAGAAGAGATAAGTTGATAAACTACCAACTTATCACCTGCGAGGGTAACTTTCCTTAATAACGATAAGTGGCCCCTCCCAATCAGTAACACATAGACATCAACTTATCACACACACACATATATATATATACACACACACACACAACTTTCCCTAAACTATATGTATATCCATCCGAACTCCATATCCGAAGACCTAATCATGCCTTCTCCCGTCAATTCTATACATATATACGACTCACTAATTAAAATCTAACTCAACCTACCTCGTTGACGAGCAGCTATTCGAACTTCTATGAAGTATCCACCTTCCTAGCCTGTAGTCGAAATCCGTAAGAGATGATAATTGATGGAAAAGATGTGAAAATTGTTAGAGGAGCATCTTTTTCTTGGTGTCAAGGGTTTTTTCTTAATGTAAAACCTACTAGCAGCCTTGAAGGATCTTTTATTAAAAAGGAAGGTGAAATATAAAACTAAGTGTGGGAAAACGCATTCACTGGTTCGTGATGTCCGCTGCGGCTGACATCATGCTCGCTACAGTGAGACCGCTGCGGCGAACCATGTCTCACTACGGCGAGACCGCTGTGGCAGCATCCTGTCTGCTACGGTGAACCAAGCTCCCCTGGGCCCACGACTTTTAACTCTTTCCGAAACTGATCTTTCTAACTACTAAATCACTTAAACACCCCATGGGACTTATCTTTTAAGACCTTAGGCCTTGATTTGGTATTAATTTTGCGAAGTATTAAATAATGACCGGGCAGGTCGTTACATTATACATGAATTCTAAGTGAAATCCTATGTTAACAACCTAGGGTTTTCAAGAAAACCCATCTGAAGGTTCAAGATTTTGGAATTCTTCTTCAAAGATTCAGACTTTTCTCATTTTTTTGGAGTGATTAAGGTATTTAGGGTTTCTATCTACATGTGGAAACATCATTATTCGTCCCCACACCACGTTCTTTAAGGATTACACGAAAGTTTATCAAAAACTAGGGTTCTACACATGTACATGATAACCCAAAGTACATATACCATAATATACCATGTTTGTATTAATAATTTGTTATTGTGTTCTTGATATTCCCTTTTGGTTATTGAGAAAATGTTTGTAATCCATGAAAACCCGTAGTTTGCATTCCATGGGTTCTTACATGCAAGATATGAATTATTATGCTCATTTCATGAATATCCTGCATGTCTCCATGTTGTCGTAAAAGTTATATTATATTATATCTTCATGTTATAATACAAGCAAGAATCATGTTTACAAGAAAGTCATATAATTCATGGGCTACTAAGCCAACTATATCCATGTTCATGTTTTAGGAGTTGCACAGATTACCTAGAAGGCTTAGACAGCACAAACTACGTATGCCAGCGTAGGATAAAGATTGCTCCACCCAGTTAGGACGATACCTTCATGTTTACCAATTGCGGGTTATTGGATCCATTTATGTTCATATTCATGTCTTGTACCCCGGCAAGGTACAGGATGGCTTAACTGGTCAGGTAGAGATCAGACGCCACGTTCTTATATGGTGGTTACATACCGGTTATACTAAGGATCTCCCACTTAAAATGTTTTTCTCATGTTATATGCATATAATATATACTCATGCCAGATATACTCGTATGCGTGCATGTTCTGATTTGATTTCGGTTTCAGTTCTATTATTTTATGTGCCATGCTTTATTTCATTCAGTTGCTTTACATACCAGTATAATTCAAGTGTATTGATGTCCCTTTATGTAATACCTCAGACCTTTAACTTAGGCCTTGACTATGATCCTAGACTTAGAAAACTAGATAAAGAATGTGAGAATTTAAAATTTCTCTTCAGCTGTCAGATGGGGATTTACGCCCCAGAATACGGACCGTAAACTAGTATACGACCCGTATTTCAAGTTGTAAAGTGACACCCAAAATCACTGTGCATTCTGGAATTTGTCGTGTGGAATTTCATATTATTAAATACGGTCCGTAAAGTGTGATCGTATTTAAGGAGGAAACGGAAATCAGTGATTCTGTTTGAAATATGTTGAATTGCGGTCCAGGTTTACGTACCGTAAATCAGCTTACGGATTGTATTTTGGACCGTATTTTCCAACCCGCACCAGAACCTATAAATACTAGCCTTCAGTTATTTTATTTCATTTTTCATAATTCCCAGCCCTAGAAACGAAGTGTTCTTCTCCCAACAATCCAAAACAACAAGGTAAGTCATTCCAAACTCTTTCAAATCAATTCTATCATATATGCTCTTAATCTAATTATGAAACAATGTTCTTAACATAGGGTTTTCAAGAAAACCCAATTAAAGAGCAGAAAGTGCAAAACCTTGGAACTCTTTTTCTAAGACCAGACTATTATTCAAGTTTGAGAGCAATTTCAGGTATGTTAAGCATACTATCTACATGATAAACATTGTTTAATCATCCTCATAACTCAATTATCATAATTCACAGAAATTCAACAAGTTCATGATTTTGCCCTAGTTCTTGATTTTCATAACCTAGGGTTAGAGCTCAATTTTCTGATTATATTTATACTTGTTATGCAAGCTATGGACCCTATCTTAATCTAAAAGACTTGTAATTCAATGTATGAGTTTCAGAATGCAGTCTAAGTCATCAGTCAGGTTACAGAGCTAGTAGTCAGTTTTACACCTGTTGCTTCATGTTTGATTGGGCCTAAGGCCATAGTTATGATTCATATACATATGTAATTATTTTGGGCCTGAGGCCATAGCTTTGAGATCTCATTATTTATTGGGCCTGAGGCCATAGTTAAATGATATTTGCACAGGTGGTTTCTATACAGATCAGCTCAATATATGAGTATTCAGCTTCATTATGCTTTATTGTTCATATATCCCCTATCATTGCTTCAATTGCTTATCATACTTGTACAATTCAAATGTACTAACATCCTTATGCATGGGCCTGTACTTCACGGTGCAGAGTCTGACTTTCAAGAGGATACAACAACCACTTAGCTTCCAGTGCTTTGAGTACATCAGCTAATTGGTGAGCCCCTCTCTTTCAGGGCTTCCCATCTATTTCCAGCTTTCAAGTATTAGTTAGTTCATTAGCACTTGAGGCATGTCAGGGTCTTGTCCTGACTTAGTTATTCTTACAGTATTTTGACATAGAGGTTTCATAGACACGGTCTTTATTCAGTTATGTTGGTTTTGCCTCACAACATTTATTTCCGCATCCTCTATTATATTTGAGTTAGAGTATTCTCTTGGTTCATTTTATATCTTGCATGCTTTCATGATACAACTGTTAGACTCAGCAGCCATAGGTTTGCTCGATCATAGACAGTCAGGCATCGAGTGTCGTGTCACGCTCAGGCCATGGTTCGGGCCGTGACAAAGCTTGGTATCAGAGCAGCCAGGTTGGTTCAGTGTCGTAGGGAATCTATGAAATCGTGTCGAGTGGGATCTCCTTTATATGTATGACTGCGCATGCATATAAACAACTGACCACTAAGACATATTAAGAAAGTCTCACTTCTTTGTATTCTAGATCGTGCAACTAGAGCTATAACTTCGAGATGTCTTCCTAATTCTTGCATTTACGTAATTTCATACGATTATGGCTCCAAAGAGAAAGACTACAAACAGATTAAGGACAGCTTCCAACACTGCTCGTCGTGAGGCTATCCGAGCCAATTCTGATCAGACGCCTACGCCAGAGACTACTCTTCCTACTCCTGCTTCGACAGAGATTCCGGCTCCTTAGACTGGAACAACTAATGTGGATGTTGGGAGCTCTATTGCAATGCTCACACAGTTAGTAGCCGCTCAGGCCCAGTGTCTGGAAGCGAGGTCTAATTCTATAGATCATAGAGGATCCTCCAGGGCTAAAGAGTTCTTGAGAATGAAGTCCCCAGTCTTCTCGGGGACAAAGAAGGAAGAGGACCCTCAAGATTTCAATGATGGTCTTCAGAAGATATATAGAATGATGAGCGTGACGGAGACAGAGGCGGTACGTTTGGAGCTCGCGCATGGAGTAGCGAATGCACGGTACGAGACTTGGGAATTATCCCGAGGTAATGATACTTCGATGCCACGTGGGATGAGTTCGTGAGGCATTTCTACGGATCATTTTATTCCCTGCGAGGTCCGAGAAGCCGAGCCGAGTAGTTCTCAAACTCAAACAATGGGAGGACTGTCGGGATTACTACTTGGAGTTTATGTGTCTGGCAAAATATGCTACTGAGCTCGTTCCTAACATGAGGGCCAGAGTACAGAGGTTTGTCACTGGTCTTGAATTTCACTTATATGATGGGGCAAATATTGTAGCCCAGAATAGAGGTATGACTATCGCCAAGATATTGGCATTTGTGTAAGGAAATGAAACAAGGCTCAAGGAGGAGGAAGTTGTGCAGAAAGAGAAAGACAAAGAGCTTTAACAAGAGGTTAAGTCAACCGGGAAGTTTAGAATAGTGGGAAGAATAGAAAATTCTTCAACAATGTCATCCGGACCCATTCCTTCATCGGCCGCGCTCCAGCTCCTAAGTTCGGGAGAGGAGAAGAGAGAAGCTTTCGAGCGTCGAGGCTCACAATCTAAAGGGAATTCGGCGGTCATGGCTTCCACCTAGTTTATAATACTTGTGGGAAGAGACATTCGTGGACATGCCGTTCGGGCGTGGATGGTTGTTTTGGATGTGGCCGGTCGGGTCACTTTTTTGAGAGATTGTCCATTTTTAAGTAGGCTGTGGGACATAGCTCAATCCACCAATTCGATTTCACAGGTAAACAAGAACACTCGAGCTCGGTCAGGTGGAGCCCCAGCGAGATCAGAGAATGCAAGTAGAGGTCCAAACCGCTTGTATACTTTAGGTGCTCGACAGGATGCTGAGGGTCGTATCGATGTTATTACAGGTACTATCACCGTTTTCAGTTGTGATGTTTTTGCACTTATAGACCCAGGATCTACCCTTTCTTATGTAAAAATTTTTATTGCTAAAAAGTTTGGAGTCAAACCAGAACCATTGTCCAAACCTTTTGAAGTGTCTAACCTTATTGGTAAGGCAATTCTATCCCGATATATATATATATGGGGTTGTCCCAAAGGAGAGTGTACCATAAGTTGACACAGCATACCTTCACGAGTTAGAAATGGTAGACTTTGATATGATCATGGGGATGGATTGGCTATATTCTTGTTATGCGTCAATTTGGTTGTCGGACGAAAATAGTTAAATTTAAATTCCTACACGAGCTACCTTAGTTTGGTCCTCGTGATTCAAGAGCACCCGCAGGTCAATTTATCTCTTATCCGAAAGCCCGGTGATTTCTAAGGGCTATATCTATCATCTAGTCCCGAGTTAGGGATGTAGATACCTAGACCCCGACTCTTCGCCCGGCCTCAAGAGTCGCGAGTTTTCGAGAAGTTTTCCGGAGACCTTCCAGGAATCCCTCCTGATAGGGAAATAGAGTTCGGAATCTCCCTGGCACTAAGCCTATCTCAATTCCGCCATATAGAATGGCTCCAGCAGAACTCAAAGAACTTAAGGCTCAGTTAAAAGACCACCTAGATAAGGGATTCATCCGCCCCAGTGTTTCCCTATAGGGCGCACCAGTCCTATTCGTGCGAAAGAAAGATAGTTTCATGCGCATGTGTATAGACTATCGCCAGCTTAATAAAGTCACTATCAAGAACAGATATCCCCTTCCTAGAATAGGTGACTTATTTGACCAACTTTAGGGTGCCCAGTTTTATTCTAAGATTGACCTCAGATCTGGTTACCATCAGCTTAAGGTCAAGGAAAAATATATTCCTAAGACAGATTTAGAACCAGATATGGGCATTATGAGTTTTGTGTCATGTTTTTCGGAGTTGAATGCGCCAAGAACCTTGCGGATCTTATGAACAAAAGTGTTTAAGCCGTATCTCAATCTCTTCATGATTGTCTTCATCGATGATATTTTAGTATACTTCCGCAGCGAGTCAGATCATGCTCAGCACCTCAGAGTGGTATTACAAACTCTTAAGGACCGTGAGCTATTCGCAAAGTTTTCCAAGTGTGAATTTTGGCTTAAGTTTGTGGCATTCTTAGGCCATGTTATTTTCGAATAAGGTATTCGAGTTGATAACACTAAGATTGAGGCAAGAGTTGGCGGACCTTTTCTCGTTTCGGATATTTGTAGTTTCTTGAGGTCTAGCACCGGGTGTTTTATAGAGGGATTTTCCTCCATCCTCACTTCGTTGACTAGATTAACTCGTCTAAGTTTCGGTGGTCGGTTCTTTTGAAAACAAGGTTGACTTGAATTTTGACCTTCTTAGGAAGGGACCGAGGGGTTTGTAGTTTATTGTGATGCTTTGGGCGTGGGTCTCAGATGTGTCTTAATGCCTTTTGGGTTGACGAATGCACCGGCGGCACTTTAAAACGAGCGTTTAAAGCCGTATCTCGATCTTTTCGTATTTGTCTTCATCGACTATTTTAGTACTCGAGGGGTTCGAGTCAAAGAGCTCATCGCCTCGCAGTAGTATTACGGACACTTGGTGTGTATTGGTATGCTTGAATTTTGGCTCTCTTAGGCCATGTTATTTCCGAATCGATAACACTAAGATTGAAGAAGAGTTGGCCCGGACTCATCTCTGTTTTAGATATTCGTAGTTTCTTGTTTTTACTACGACCATCTCGGCGTTAACTAGTTTAACTCGGTCTAAGTTTCGGGGTCGCATGCTTGCTATTTTGAGAGTTGAAAACAAGGTTGACTTCAGCTCCGATTTGACCTTGCCGAAGGGACCAAGGGGTTCGTAGTTTATTGTGATGCGGAGCGTGGTCTCGAATGTGTCTTATGGTAGCTTATACATCTCGTCTCGTCGATCAAGGTTCACGAGAAGAATTATCCGACCATGACTTAGAGTTGGTACGTAGTTTTTGCACTTAAGATATGGCGTCATTATTTGTATGGAGTGCATGTTGATATTTTAACGGATCATAAAAGCTCACAGATATATTTTCATGTGAAGGAATCTTAGGCAAGAAGATGGCTCGAATTGCTTAAGGACTATGACGGGATATTCTCTATCATCCACAGGAAGGAGAATGTCAGTAGCCGATGCTCTCAGTCGGCGTTCCATGGGAAGTTTTGCTCATGTTGATGCAGATAAGAAAATTATAACCAAGGAAGTCCACCGTTTGGCCAGTCTTAGGGTTCGACTATTGGACTCCGATGATGGCAGTATGGTTGTTCAGAATAGAGCCCTTTTCTCCGTAGTCGTTGAAGTTAAAGAGAAGCAGTATAAAGATCCCTACTTGTTGCAGCTGAAAAAGGGGATTCACAAGCATAAGACGATGGCTTTCGAACAAGGGAGATGACGGAACCTTGAGATATCGAACAATTATGTGTTCCGATATAGATGGGCTCGTAGAGAGAATCGTCAAGCTCACCATCTAGGTATTCCATTCACCCAGGTTCCACAAAGATGTATCACGATCTTAAGAAGATTTATTGGTGGAATGACATAAGAAAAATGTAGCGGATTTTGCGGCTATGTCCAAATTGTCCGCAAGTGAAAGCCGAACACCGCAGGCCCGGTGGCTTCATAATCGAATATTGATATTCCCGTGGAGATGATAAATATGGATTTCATAGCAGATTACCGTTCGAAATAAAAAGCATGATTCAATTTGGGTGATTATGGAAAGACTTACGAAGTCGCCGCACTTCTTTGTTAAGACCACATACGCTGAGACTATGCCAAGTTGTATATTCGCGAAATTGTTAGGCTTCACGGACTCCCGTTGTCCATTATTTCAGATCGTGGTGCTCAATTCACAAGAAAATTTTAGAAATCCTTTCGAAGGGATCGGGTTCAAAGGTTAACCCCGGCACGACATTTCCACCCTCGTACGGTCGGCAGCGCCAGACCATTCAAACCTCGAGGATATGTTAAAGGCATGTGTCCTTGATTTCAAAGGTAATCGGGATGATCACCTACCTCTTTGTTGAGTTTGCTTACAACAACATCATTACCAAAGTATCTGATGGCACCGTTGAAGCTCTTTATGGGCGAAGGAGTAGATCACCGATTGTTGGTTCGAAGTGGTAGCGAGAGTTGTTGGGACAAGATTTGGTCTATCGTGCTATGGAAAAGGTCAAGTTAATTCAAGAGCATTTGAAGAAGACGGCTCGTAGTCGCCAAAAGTCTTATATAGATGTGACGGAGAGATTTAGTGTTTGAAGTTCATGATTGGGTATTTCTCAAAGATTCGCCTATGGGGTGTCATGTGTTTGGAAGAAGGGAAACTTAGTCCTCACTATATCGGACCATACGTAATTAGTGCGAAAAGGGCTGATCTAGTGCTATGCGCAGCTTGAATTGCCACAGAGAGTTGGAATCGTACATCTAGTGTTTCATGTGTCCATGTCGAGAAAGTGAGTGCGAGACCCCTCTGTGTTATCCCGACTGACTCTATAGCTCAATGATAGTTTGACTTATGAGGAAGTCCGATTGAAAATCTTTATCGTCGATTCGCAAGTTGAGAACTAAAGAGTGTGTAGCCTCTGAAAGGTTTTATGAGAAGTCAAAAGTTGAAGAGTTACTGGGAAGTCGAAAGATTACGAAGTCCGTATATCCCTATCTAACAGAGAACAACTAGCAAAATGTCCGCATAATTATTGTACTTCCTCTCGTTTCCTTCCTATAGTTTCCATTATCCATTCCATGTTAGACAATCACCAATTAGTTGCTTAGTTAATAGGTTAATTCTACCCAAATTTCGTCCGCTACGTGCTAATGATAGTTAGTGTGCACATGTCTTAGTTCCTTTTATTCAAAATCCATCATTCGAGGACGAAAATGATCCCAAGGAGAGATATTGTAAAACCTCGACCTTTAACTTAAGCCTTGACTATGATCCCGTACTTAGAAAACAATAAAGAAATGGAGAATTGGAAATTTCTCTTCACTTGTCGGGACGGGGATTTACGCCCTGGGACACGGACTGTCTAAACCTTATAGCGTCGTATTTCAAGTCGTAAAGTGACACCCAAAATCACCGTGCATTTTGAATTTGGCTACGTGGAATTTTATATTGTTAAATACGACCGTATTTTGAAATATGACCCGTAAAGTGTATCGTATTTAAGAAGGAAACATAAAACAACATTTTCGTTTGGAATATGTCGATACGGTCTCCGGACCGAAATTAGTTTACTAATCGTATTTTGTCCGTATTTCTAACCCCCACCTCGAACCTATAAATACCAAATCTTCGCTTATTTTATTTCGTTTTTCATAATTCCAAGCCACTAGAAACGAAGTGTTCTTCTCCCAACAATCCAAAACAACAAGGTAAGTCATTCCAAACTCTTCCAAATCAATTCTATCATATATGCTCTTAATCTAATCATGAAATCATGTTCTTACATAGGTTTTTCAAGAAAAACCCAATTAAAAAGCATAAAGAGCAAAATCTTGAACTCTTTTTCAAGACTATATTATTATTCAAGTTTGAGAGCAATTCCAAGTATGTTAAGCATACTATCTACACGAGGAACATTGTTTAATCATCCTCATACCTCAATTATCATAATTCCCGTAAATCCAAATACGTTCGTGATTTTGCCCTAGTTCTTGATTTTCATAACCTAGGGTTAGAGCTCAGTTTTCTGATTATGTTCATACTTGTTTATGCATTCTATGGACCCTAGTTTAATCTAAAAGACTTGTAATTCAATCTACGAGTCTCATAATGCACCTAAGTCATCAATCACATAAAGAGTCAAATAGTCAAGCTTTTACACTTGTTACTTCATGTTTGATTGGGCCTAAGGCCATAGTTATGATTCATATGCATATGTAATTATTTTGGGCCCGAGCCATAGCTTTGAGATCTCATATTATTTATCGGGCCCCGAGGCCAGTTATATGATATTTGCACAGTGGTTTATATACGCATCAATGATTTATAGTATTCGCTCATTATGCTTTATTGTTCATATATCCCTTATTATTGCTCCGCTTTTATCATACTTGTACAATTCAAATGTACTAACGTCCTTATGTATGGGCCTCGCACTTCACGATGCGTAGTCCGACTTTCGTGAGGATACAACAAATTTCGCTTTAGCTTTTAGCCAAAGACGAGACATTAGCTAGTTGGTAGCCACTCTCTTCAAGGGCTTTCCCCATCTATTCCCTTTTAGTATTAGTTAGTTCATTAGCACTTGAGGCATGTCAGGGTCATGTCCTAACTTAGTTATTCTTATAGTATTTTGATCATAGAGGTTTCATAGACACAATCTTTATTCAGTTATGTTAGTTTTGCCTCACAACATTTATTTCCGCATCCTCTATTATATTTGAGTTAGAGTATTCTTTTGGTTCATTTTATGATTTACGTTTCATGATACAATCTTAGACTCAAGGTACCATAGGTTTGCTCGATCATAGACAGTCAGGCATTGAGTGCCATGTCACTCCCAGGCCATGGTTCGGGCGTGACATTTTATTTGCATAGGGGCCTGCATTTCACAATGCAGATTTACAGGACGACGAATTAGCTCATTAGGACTCAGCACATATCAGCTGTTTGTGAGCCCCATTCTATTCGGGGTGTTACCTTTATTTATTTCTTATCAGTTATGCAGTTAAGGTATGCCGGGGGCTTTATCCCGATAAATAGTTTAGCAGTCAGACTCATGTCAGAGGTTTTATAGACTAGTCAATTATATTATGTCAGATATTCAGAGTCGTATAGCCATTTTGTCTCAATATTATCATGTTTATTCAGATATTTCTGCTTCATGTTTTGAACAAGTATTTTCATTATCATTACGAGATTCCATGATTATTCAGATTATCCATGTTTTAAAGTGTATTTCGTATTAGTTCATGTCCATGTTGATTTAGCAAGCCATGTGGTTCACTTGGTCACATGTAGCAAGGAACCGAGTGCGGTGTTACGCCCAAGCCATTGTTCAGGGCGTGACATATTTTCTAGCTGAAGAGGGTGAAGTACAGCCTCCATGTACGGCCCATACATTCTCGCCGTACATGGGACCTAAATTTGTCATGCCCCGAACCCTGGCCTGGGTGTGACACGACACTCGATGCCTGACTGTCTATGATCGAGCGAACCCATGGCTGTTGAATCTAACAGTTGTATCATGGAAGCATGCAAGATATAACACGAAGCAAGAGAATGCTCTAACTCAAATATAATAATGAATGCGGAAATAAATGTTGTGAGGCAAAACCAACATAACTGACTAAAGTTTGTGTCTATGAAACCTCTATGATCAAAATACTAAAAGAATAACTAGGTCAGGACAAGACCCTGACATGCCTCAAATACTAATGAACTAACTAATACTCGAAAATCGACGGAAGCCCTGGATGAGAGGGCTCACCAACTAGCTCGATGTACTCAAAGCGCCGGAAGGTAAGCGACTGCCGTATCCTCCTCGAAAGTCGTACTCGCACCGTGAAGTGCAGGCCCATACATAAGGACGTTAGTACATTTGAATTGTACAAGTATGATAAGCATCTGAAGCAATGATAGGGGATATATGAACAATTAAACATAATAAAACTGAATACTCATATCATGAGCTGATCTGTATAGAAACCACATGTGCAAATATCATGTAACTATGGCCTCAGGCCCAATAAATAATGAGATCTCAAAGCTATGACCTCAGGCCCAAAATAATTACATATGCATATGAATCATAACTATGGCCTTCGGCCCAATCAAACATGAAGCAACAAGTGTAAAATTGACTACTGGCTCTGTAACCTGACTGATAACTTAGACTGCATTCTGAAACTCGTAGATTGAATTACAAGTCTTTTAGATCAAGCTAGGGTCCATAGCATGCATAACAAGTATAAACGTAATCAGAAAACTGAGCTCTAACCCTAGGTTATGAAAATCAAGAACTAGGGCAAAATCATGAACTTGCTGGATTTATGAGAATTATGATAATTGAGGTATGAGGATGATTAAACAATGTTCCTCATGTAGATAGTATGCTTAACATACCTGAAATTGCTCTCAAACTTGAATAATAATCTGGTCTTGGAAAAAGAGTTCCAAGGTTTTGCTCTTTATGCTCTTTAATTGGGTTTTCTTGAAAACCCTATGTTAAGAACATAGTTTCATGATTAGATTAAGAGCATATATGATAGAATTGATTTGGAAGAGTTTAGAATGACTTACCTTGTTGTTTTGGATTGTTGGGAGAAGAACACTTCGTTTCTAGGGCTTGAAATTATGAAAAACAAAATAAAATAACTAAAGGAAGGTATTTATAAGTTCTGGTGCGGGTTGGGAAATACGGTCCGTAAACCTGGGCCGTAATTCAACATGTTTCAAACAGAATCACTGGTTTCCGTTTCGTCCTTAAATACGATCACACTTTACGGGGCCGTATTTCAAAATATGGTCCGTATTTAACAATATGAAAATTCCACCAGACAAATTCCAGAATGCACAGTGATTTTGGGTGCCACTTTACAACTTGAAATACGGGCCGTATACTGGTTTACGGTCTGTATTCTGGGGCGTAAATCCCCATCTGATAGCTAAAGAGAAATTTCCAATTCTCACATTTTTTATCTGGTTTTCTAAGTCTGGGATCATGGTCAAGGCCTAAGTTAAAGGTCTGAGGTATTACAAAATTCCAGTGGCATACGACCTGTACAATCTTGCCCGTACATGGATGAAAATTTCCAGAACCTCCAACTTTCTCCCAAGGCAAGGTACGCCTTAAAAGTACGGCCCGTACAATTTGACGTAGCTCGTACTTTTCCCATTCTGAAGGAATTTTCTAATGCCGCGCTCCCGTCTTGGTTTCTAAGTCCCAAATCATGAACGTAGCCTAGTTTAAAGGTACGAGGTGTTACAGACCCAACATCCCAATTTCGAAACCTATTATGCTACTTCCATTCAAACTAAATTAGTTATAGTACCTTGAGTAGTAACCTCTAAGCTACAAGGTATTCCAACGATCTTGAGTAGCAAGCTGTAAAGTATTAGATATCTTTCTTCTCCTAATCTTACTAGACTTGATTCTTGCGTACCATCATGATTAAGTACTTCCCGCTCGTGTGATCTAGATTTTTTGTCTTTATTTAATATTGTAAAATAGCGGGATGTATTCCTATTCTTGTTGTATTTCATCTTTTCTTGATTCATCGCCTTTTAAGCAATAAAATATCTTGAGAGTTTTTGCCAAAGTCCTAGAAGTATACTTGGTATCGTGTTCTAACATATACTTGTTACATGACTTTTTCTTAAAGAAATACTGAAAATTAACTTAACCGTGGCGATATGATGGGACGGTTTCAAAAAGTCCGTGGTGATAGCCCCTAGCTGAAACTGTTAATATCACCAATTGATATACTATGTGATAAAAAGACAAAAAATAAAAATAAAAATAAAAAAATATCACCGTTCTGGTTTTTGTTGTCATTCGACAGTGAGGTCCTCTCGCCCTAGACACATGACAAATGAAAGAAGAAAAACAGACACAGAGAGGTGGAAGATTGGCTTGGGCGTGTAACATAGGGAAGAAAAACGAGTGCAAGGTGGAATTTTGTCGAAAGGGTTTTCAGATTAGGATATGTCTTCAAATTGCCTTCAAAATTATTTGGCATTCGTCGTCCCCAACTCAAATCCCCAACCTTTCCTTTTTCCTTGCCATTGCAATACCAATTTTGTACGCCCAGAGCAAGTCTCTCGTCTCCGCTGCCGCAAGTTGAGTTTTGGGCCACTTGTTCCGCTTGCTGCTGCTGCTAGGTCTAACGGAACAGCAGAAGACGTGGAAGAATGTGAAGCCAGGGAGGCTGTCAGCTGTTATCTTCAAGAACTTGGCGTTTCTAACGAGGAATCCATGGAAATAGCACTCAACTCACCTAAGTACGTCAGCATGTTGATAGATAGCGTCCGTGACCTGGATGACTTTTCCTTATGGAATTCGTGGAGCACTACTGATGATGAAAAACCACCTTTCAAGAGGAAGGTCTACCTGATGGCAAAGCAAAAAGGTGATAAGGGCATGCTTCCCTTCTTGGAGAGCATTGGCCTCACTCTCTCTTCTGCAACCCACTTAGCTCGCTATTTTTCCTCTAAGACACTACCTACCCTCATCGATAAGGTAATACCACTACTCTAGTGTACATCAGGTCATTTTTGTGGAATTCTTGATTTAATTCTGCGATTGAAGTGCTGTTTTTTTCTTTTAAATCAAAATATTGGTTCACAGCTGCTTGGTGCACTGTTGTCTCCTGTTTTTCTTTTGCTTAAACAGAACAGTACATGTAACACTAATTAGCAAACACCTTTTAATAATGTCAAAAGTTGATATGCTATTCATCTTTCGTAGTGTTGGCTCATTCTATGGCAATCCCATGAGCTCAGTGGGAGAATCCTGATCAGGTTCTATTGAACATATCACAGGAGAATGAAGAACCTTGATTTAGTTTGGCTAGATAAGAAAGTAATATAGTCACTGGAATGCTTTCCAAAATTGCTAAGATTACCTCTGGTTCAAACATTGAGGTGAAGTATAGGTTAACATATAGTTATTGATGAAGATCTTTAAACTGCCTATATAAAATCCATTCATGCCATGGTTAAGGCAATTGAAAAAGCTCACGAGTGGGCATACAGACATCTCTTTCTTGAGATAAGAGGTTTGAACCCTTTTTAGGTTCTTTATCACATGTCCTGATCCCTGTTTTACTTGCTCATAGGTTAAGTATCTGAAGAAGATATTCTTCGCAGACAGTGATGATGGAGGACTTATTGCTAGAAATGCCCGGCAAATGATGATGCACTTGTCCATCAGTATTGATGAGGATATCCAGCAGACCTTGTCATTTTTTGAGAAGGTCAGTTGCCTCCTTGAATCAGGATGGTTAATGAAGCCTATTTACTGCGCCTGTCTTGACATTTGTGGTACTGTGTCTGTTACACTTTCATTGAGCTGTACCTACCCTAAAGTTTGTGGAACTAAAATCAATTACATCTATATCTAGATATATGCCTTCTTAATTATGACTATTTTTCCTAAATGGCAAAGTCTGTCGTCTACAAACCCTTGAAGTAAGTAGTAACTATGGTCAACCAGTACTTTATATCGTAGCCTTACATGACTGCTCCTCTACAGTTCACCCAATTCCAATTAATCTTAACATATTACTTTGACATCCAATCATTCTCTCACTCTCCACCATAGTCCACTTTAAGTCAGTTAAAACGAGTCTGAATAATACTTCCTGCTAGCAACTACATAATGATATTGTACTTTTTGTAGATTCAAGCAAGGCGTGGAGGTCTACATTTGTTAGGTTCTGAAGATGCATCTTTCCGATATCTTATTGAATCATTTCCACGACTTCTGTTACTACCTAAGGAGAGTCATATAAAGCGTCTGATGGAATTTCTTGATGATATTGGAGTGGCAGAAGGATGTAAGAGACAAATTCTCCTTTTGTTTCCGCCTATTATTTTCTATGACATTGAAAAGGATGTTAGACCAAGATTGCAGGCGATCCTTAAGGTATCGGCTTGTTTATTAATATCTGATTTTAATGGTGTTTCTTCTGTACATATCTTCAACTCTCTCAGTTGGATGACTCACGGTTATCACATTAATATGATTGCAATATGTTTGATTGGCTTCTGTTAGTATTACTAGTATAAGAGTCGAAGGACATTTTGATCTTTATCATCCTCTCTCTCTTTTCTTTTGGTATGTGTGGAGGTTCTACACCGAAGCCTGTTGGTAAGGATGTACTTATGGACGATTTTGAACAATTTGCCCAGTTATTTTGGGCTTCTGAAAGGAGGCAGTTTTCAGCCTTGAACTGATATGGCAAAAAATAAATCTTTATAACTCTGCTGAGGAGAACTGAATCATAGTTTTAGACTTTGGTAGAAATGTTAGTGCAGGACTGAAATAGTTTACAAACTTTCTAAGTGGAAAATTTATTTATATGTGAATAAGTTGGACAATCTTGGAGCGTTCATTTCTAGGATGGTGTGATTGTTGTTCATCCCTTGCTAGGATGGTATGACGGGCAAAGATTTTGGGCAGATGTTGTTGAAATATCCATGGATTCTTTCGAGGAGCATTCTGCAAAACTACGAGAACATCCTGATTTTCTTTGATGATGAAAAGGTATTAATCCTGATTACACTATTTTGCACATGAGGCAAAGTTTCCCATTTGACCGGTTAGTTTTTTCTATGAAATGCCTCTGGTTGATTCTACTGGGTTTTATGTGTAAAGTCCTTGCAACTTTCTAAGAGTCCCTTGTACCTTTGCATTTAATTGACTTGACTTGTGGTCTACACAAGCAGTGGGTTTGGTTTCTGCATCACTGTATGCCTTGTATTCCAGTAAGTTAGAGTGTGATTTAGTTGGCATTTTGCTATTATTTGTTTTGGGCAGGTACCAAAAATTAGTGTAGCTCAGGCAATCAAAAGCTGCCCACTCCTTTTGGGGTTGTCAGTTAACAAGCTGAAATTGGTGGTGGAACAGTTTCGTAACTTTGGCATTCGAAACCAGAAGTTGGGTAAGGTGATTGCTACAAGTCCTCAGCTGCTACTGCAGAAGCCTCAGGAATTCCATCAGGTGAGAGTCAAAATGATGTTGTTCGCCTAACAAATTACTAACAAAAGTAGAAATGTATGCAAGATTGTGCTGATTGACTTGGGAGCTTCAATATGAGATTTCAGAATTTTTTTGGTGATGGTAGTTGTACAACTGCATCAGCATCTTCATTTTAGTGAATCTTCACAGTTATCGGTTTCTGAACATGTTTTTTGCCCTGTCAAAGAAAAAAAATTGTCACAAATCTTATATTGAATGATAGATGATAACACAATTATTTGGTTCTAAAAGCTTCACTTTCCTGATTGAAGCTCCATCATAAATATGATAGCGATCTTGAAAACGACTTCAAAATTGTTTAAACATGTGGAGATGAGAAACTTTCCCATATATGGAAAAGGCCATATCAATTTGCTCCTTTTTGTTGCTTCTGAAGTGAAAAGATATCCCTATTTATATATGATTTTAGGGTCTTCATACAGGGGAACTTTAGATTATAGGGGTATTGCTTATTTTCGAGGTATCCCCACTTCTTAATAATAAAATATATTTCTTTTGAAACAAAAGCATTTCAATAAAATATGTTTAGTTATTTTATAGATGATTGAAGGGTCCTTAAACAGGGGTAACTTTAGATTATAGGGGTATTGCTCGTCTTTGGGGTATCCCCGCTTATGTCAATAAAATGTATTTCCCCTTGAAACAAAAGCAATTCAATAAAATATGTTTACTTATGAAAAGAAGAAAAAGGTATCATAATCTGTTCCTGCCCGTAGAATAATTTCAAATTGGAACTAACCAAGGACCATATGCAGCTTCATTACAACAGTTCCATCACTGTGGAAGATGCCTTCTAGTAGCAACTGATTAGTCGAGCTCACACTTTAATTGGAGACAACTTGAGAATGACCACTCTACCTTTATCAGATTTTTTGATAAAATGTTTATTAATGAGGAAAATTCTTGCATACAAGACATGGGCGGAGCCACCTTCCGCGAAGGGTGGTTAGTTGCACACCCTTCACCGGAAAATTCGAGGTGTACATAGGTTAAATGTTAGCTATTATGAGTAAATATTTAATTTTGCACACTCTTAATACAACTGAGAAGAAAAATTGAACACCCTTAGCCAAATTCCTGGCTCCGCCACTGATTCAAGATGGATATAGAAGGTAGAGATGGAAACATGACTCCTCATGAAGACCACCCAATTTTCTGTACTAACTGGAATGTAATAAGTAGAGAATCTCATATAAAAGCATGATTCCCACATACAAGATGTTGGATAAAACTAACATCTGCTGAAGGTTGAGCCTTGATACGTCGTGATTTTTTGCTTGGGTTTTGACCAGTTGTTTGAAGGTTTATCTATATGACATGGCTGTAAATAAATATTTACCGAATCTCTGTCTTGGCTACACATATTGCTTGTTCTACCTTGATATTCCAGATAAGTGAATATTTCAGATACATGCATTCTCTCCCTCTATATCTTGATTTTGGCATGCTTTTGGTGTTGCTTCATGGAGAGAGTGAGTGAAATTGCTTGTTAATAGATTGATGATCCTATCAGAGTAAGAGTTCATGATGATGCTTGAGCATCTTCTTTTGCTGATTACAGAAGAATTTACCTTTTTTGGGTGAATGTAAGTAGTATAATTATCTCAGCACCTGTTATATAAATTTTCTGTTTTTCGTGGGAGTAATAATTCTTTATCTCCAGGTAGTGTGCTTCTTAAGGGATCTAGGTCTGGATGATGATATCATTGGTAGGATACTTGGTCGCTGTCCTGAAATTTTTGCATCGAGCATCGGGAAAACTCTTAAGAGAAAACTGGATTTCCTAATGGGTATTGGAGTTTCCAGAAGTCATCTTCCCAGGATTATCAGGAAATATCCTGAGTTTTTTGTATGTGACATCCACAGAGCTTTACGTCCAAGGTAAAAGATCATATTCTCTGGTATATGCTTAAGTTGTTCAATTAAATTGCACCCACGGGTGTGACCTAGTGGTTAATGAAGTGGGAAGAGAACCATGAGGTCTCAGGATTAAATCCTAGCGGAGGCAAAAAACACTAGGTGATTTCGTCCTATCTGCCTAAGTCTTGGCGGGTAGAGTTACCCGATACTTGTGCTGGTGGAATAATCGAGGTGCGCACAAGTTGACACAAACACCACCGTCATAAAAAAATGAAGTTGTTCAAGATGGAGGTATTTGTGAAAAAATATGTAACACTTGACTGTCCGAAAATAGTTGATCTCTGTCATTTCCCAAGAATTAAATATGATCCTTTAGAGTATTTTATCCTCCATATGAATACTTAAATGCATTTAGAAGGCGTTGTAGCAACTTTTGTAGTTTATATTGTCACGACCCAAATTGGAGGGCCATGACGGGCACCCGGACCCTACCTGTCTAGCACCGCTAAACATGCTTTCATATCATGATCATAAACAATAGTGGACCTCGAGGGTCACAATGAAAATATGCTAAATCATATGAGAAACATGCTAAAAAAGGGATGAGCCCAAGAAGACATACTATACAACTATGCTGGACAAAATATGTGCAAGCCGACAAGGCCATCGTGAAACACTATACAACAAAAATATAGGCTGAGAGGGCCATACCAAGTCTAACTATACCATGATTGTCTACAAGCCTCTACTGGAGTATATGACGTAACAAGGTCGGGACAGGGCCCCGCCATACCCATATGCATATCAAAAATATCGTACCAAGACTAGACTGCAACTCCGAAACAAGAGGAAAAAAACAATATCGGTCACAACAATAACCTACGAGGGCGGATCGTCAACCTGCTGTCACACGAACTCGCGGCATGAAACGCAGCGCCTCCAGAAAAAGAGACTTCAGTACCGACAAAGTATTGAGTGTGTAAGGCATGAAAATAACATGAAAGAGAAATAAAAGTACATAGGATAAAATGAATGCAACCTGTACGTCTGAATTGCCGTTGTGGGCCAATGATATGCATAAATACTGTGCATGCATGCGTAAGGGTCATACATATATATATATATATATATATATATGCGTATATAACGCCTATCAAGCCTCTGTGGGCATCCCCTCGTATCATATCGGCCTCTGTGGGCATCATCATTATCATCATGTGACCAGCTGATCAGGTGGTAGTGCGTATATAACACCGTCACCTTCCCGTACCCCATACATATATATAGTACATAATATTCTCGCATATAATGCACGAGGGTCATAGGTCCGTACATGTATGTATATGTATATATATATATATATATATATATATATATATATATATATATATAAATATATATAATGCAATGCATAACTATGATAAGAGTACATCTTGAATCCGTCGGAGTGACGTAAGGTCATTATACCTCCAAACATCGTATTGTGATAGCATTTTCATCAACAAATAACTCTATGAATCATACTGAATCTGAAAAAGTACTTACTGAAATCAACATTACTAGATCATGAATCAACATGGAACATCCTTTGCTACTAAGAATAGAATCATTATGGAGCAGTGTTATGTTCACGGTTCGTTCATAAGGATCATGCCAAAAGATAGAAAGGTAGCGTTAACATAACTCAAGTCGTCCCAGCAATCTAACAACGAGCTTATCACAACTAGAGCGTCAATCCTATAACAAAGGAATACATATACAACTTAGATGGCGCTAGTATATCACGTACATCAATGATAACTCGATTCTAAGTGAAACGGGCAGCATTCCCCTATTTCTTAATCATCACCACAAAGCTCACAACCAACAATCAACATAACAACCTCATATGATCTTCTTTAAACTCATATCCACAACTTTAAAGATATACAATTGAGCAACTCGATATACGCTTGTATACAACACTTATATACTTTTTTCTTCCAAATTCACCAAGTGTAACAACCTCAGCACATTCTCAGCATCAACTATGATACCCACAACAAGATTTTTGCTCAAAACACACTAACAATCATGACTCAAGTTAGATTACAACTCAAAATAACATCAAGTTCATGTTTGAACCTTTCCTCCAATTTCTTTCTCCCAAACCCTAGCATAACTATACATAAACATGACAAAAAGATGAAATCTTACCTCAAGAGCTCAAGAACACTTCCATTCCAGGATTACTTCACCTGAAGTATCCTCCAAAGCTTCTGCAAGAAGGAAACAAGCTTCAACAATACTTTGAAAACCTTTGGCACTTGATTCTCACTTTGATCTTTGAGTTTTACTTAGGGAGTGATTGAATATGATGGGAGAAGGTTTCTAGGGCTTATATGGACTTAGGTTTGAGTTAAAATGACAAAAAAATGAGGAGAGGTCGTAATATAAACAAAAAGCAAAATTCACTGCCATAGAAATACAGTCCGTATATACTGGCCTTGTAATGGTCCGTATAAAACAATTTCAGAACGAAACTTTGCCGAAACATATTCTCTTCGATTCACTTATTCTCTAATCCTTCCATAACTTACCAAACATGAACTTAAACCCTTATAAACATAACATAGGCATGTCCAACCTCGTATAACCTTGGGGACAGCCCCGGTGTCCAAGACTGGGGCAACTAACATGCGACGAATCTCAACGTATAAAACTACGAGGTGTAACATATATTTAGTAGGCGTTTGGCCATAGAAACCAAATAATTTTTCACTTTTTTTGGAATTTTGGAGTTGGAGTTGGAGTTGTGTTTGGCCATAGTTTTTCCAAATAGTATTTTTTGGTTGAAATGTACTTGTTTAGGTTGTCAAAAAAGCGAAAAACTTGAAAAACAAGTTTTTCTTGTTTTTCGAAGTTGTATTTGGAATTTTCATGGCCAAACACTAATTTTTGAAAAAAATGAAAAAAAAATCGGAAAAAAGTGAATAATTCTTAATGACAAACGGTATTTTTTTTTTTCGGTAGCTCATATCACAGACCCTGGCTAGTTTGGGAATTGAGATGTAGTTTGATTGATTGATTGATCCATATGAATGTTCAAATTCATTTTACAAAGAGTACTTATTTCAAGTCCAATTTAACTGCGGAAATGGGTCAAGTGTACCGTAAATGAGCAGAATAGTACTATTAATTGGGACAAATGAGGTAGATAACAACATCTCACGTTGCTGCAATTTCAATCTAGTTTTAAATTTTGGGGTCACAATTATTAGATAACATACAGATTATATGCTTTTACAGCCTTACCTGGTTTGCTAAGCACAGCAACAAATTCCCAGTGCAAGTATAGTACCTTGTGTTGTGACAATCTAATTTTCATTTTGAGCAGAATGACTTACTTGATGCATGTCGGGCTTTCAAAGAGGGAAGTAGCACTAATGATCTGCAGGTTCTCACCATTGCTCGGCTACAGCATAGACGAAGTTCTCAAGCCTAAGGTAGAATTTCTGATGAACTCAATGGAAAAACCAATAAGTAATGTGGTTGAATACCCGAGATACTTCAGCTACTCGTTAGAGAACAAAATAAAACCTAGATTTTGGGTGCTCAAGGATAGAAACATGGAATGCAGCTTGAAAAGTATGTTGGGTAAAAATGATGAAGAATTTTCTGCGGAGTTTGGAGAGAGGAAGATGCTTGTTCCCCCGCTTTAATTCCGATTGGTACTTTTCTCGCTAGTGTTGTTTCAAGATTTAAATGCATGCACAAACGGATAGATGGCCGGCGGTGCATGTGCAAAGGTTTTTGTGAATAATATCAGATCAAATCATTTGTGGAGTTTCAATCTCACTAGACCTTCAGCCGTTATTTTGGGTTCCTGTTGTATAAGAAATCCTTTTTGGGAATTTTGTCCCCTATGGTTTTAGGAAAACCAGGTCATTTAGATTACATAGATAGTCATGATGGATTGATAGTTGGTATTGTCTTTATTCTGTCTATCTTATTAAATTATTCACAAGTTATGACAAATTGATATGACTTGATACTGTCTTCATTCTATGTATCTTGTTAAATTGTTCCCGAATCATGACAAATTGATATGGCTTGGCTTCATTCTAACTATTCTATTAAAATGCTCACAAGTCATGACGGATTGGTATGCCTTGCCTTTATCTTTATTCTACCTATCTTGTAAAATTGTTGAAAAGTCATGACAGATTGATATGACTTGGTACTATCTGCAATTTATCCATCGTGTTAAATTATTCACTAGTCATGACAAATTAGTATGACTTAGTGCTATCTTCATTCCACCTATTTTATTAAATTATCTAGAATTCATGACACATGGATTGGTATGACTTAGTACTGCATTCTACCTATTTTATTAAATTATGACAGATTGGTTTACTTGGTGCTATTCTCATCTACTTATCTTGTTAATTTTTCACAAGTCATGACGGAGACGAATTGGTATAACTTAGTACAATCTTCATTTTACCTATCTTGTTTATAAAATTTTTACAAGGCACGATAGATTGGCAGGACTTGTTGTTATCTTCATTCTACCTATTTTATTAAATTTTTCATAAATTATGACAAATTGATTTAACTTGCTACTATCCAATTTGTGTTAAAAGATTTAACTCCCACCTAAGTATCCCATTTGCCTGTCTTTACTTGAAATTTAGGAGCAGTTTTCTCCTTAGTCGATTCCTCCATAAACTAAGCTTGTTGATTCCTTTTTGTTGCTTTTTTAGTTTTTCAATCAATTCTACTAACTCATCTAAATTTAGGATTAGTAATTGATCTCTATTTAAATCATTAATAAATCGAGTCACAGTGACCTTCTCATTTGCATTATAATTAGCTTGGTTTTAGCCATATTAAAATAACGGAAAAGGGCTAAATATACCCCCATACTATTGGGAAAGGATCAAATGTATCATTCGTTATACTTTGGGTCAAAATATACCCCTGCCATTATATTATGGTTCAAATATACCATTCACCCATTAAAGTTGTCCAAGGTGGACTTCCAATCCTACGTGATACTAACATTTGATGAGGTGGATGACATGTGGCATGCCACGTCAGCACTCTTAACCCATTTTACCCCTCCCCTCTATTTGTTCATTTACCACTAAAATTTTCTTCCCTTCCACCACCACGAGTGACACCATTACCACTAAATAAAAAATGTAAGGAAATGAGTAGAGCATAATGATCAAAATTCACACAAACCCCCACACCCACCCAAGCACCCACCCTCCACCACCCACCCCACCCATCCATCAACCTCGAACGCATTTCATCTTCACCCACCCCAACGCCGCACCATCCAAACCCTCCCTCCCAAATTTTCTGTTCATACATTTTATTTTACTTTTATAAAAAATTTATAAATGGGAAATTATTTCTTACCCACCCACTATCCCTCACCACCACCCCTACCCCCACCCTCTACCAAATTTAACAACGCAAACTTTTCATATTTATAAATTTCTTATAAAGGTAAAATTAAATATGAAGTAGAAAATTCGGGAGGGGGTAGGGGGTGGGTGGGTGTAGAAAATCAAAAAAGAAAACTTTTCAAAACGTTAATTTTTTTGGAGGGGGTGGTTGGGTGTTGGGAGGTGTAAAAAACTTTTTAAAAAAATAATATTTTTTGGAGGGGGGGGGGGGGGTGAGGATGTCGTGGGTGTAGAAAACCCAAAAAAGAAAAATAAAAAACTTTTTAATTTTTTTTTTTTTGGAGGGGGTTTTCGGGGGTGGGGGTGGTGGGTGGGGTTTGGTGGTTGGGAGATGAGTTGGGTAGTGGTAGAGTGGTTGGTGGGATGACACTTGTGGACTTGTTTTCCCTACTCAATTACTTTGATCAGAGAAGTTATTTTTCTTATTTGTAAGATTTTTTTTCTAAAGAAAATGTTTTCCGAAAATTTTAATCAAATGAAAATGAGAAAATTGAAAAATATTTTGTAGAAATATGTTTTCCTCAATACCGAACGCACCTTAAATAAATAAATTAGAAGTTAAGGCAAAATTTACTAAATAAATTCTTCCAATTTGATTTCGGTGATTTTGAAAAATATGAGAGAATTACTAGCTTTAAAGATAAAAGTAGTATTAGCATGATTTGAGTGTTGAAGTAAAACAAACAGATAGCTGACGTTGTGACGTCCCGCGTTGCTTGAAACAAGTAACGGTCCCACGCGAGAGATTTGTAAGCGGAGTGAACTGCAGGGAAGGGAAAGGGCAGACCTTATCTCTCATGGCCGTTGCTGCGACGACTCACTTTACTATTCTTGGACAGCCGTTTGCTCCTCCTAGGTCTCGCTCTTCCAATTATGGTTGTCTATGCTGCTCTACCGATTCAAATTCACGTCGTGGTTTCGGTCCCAGTGATGACGAGGTATCTGCGGTGCATTAACATTTCAATTGTATTTCACACTCATTTGATGTCATCCTTTTGATTTTGTAACCATAATATGGATATACTGCTCAACTGTTGTTGCTTCTTAAATTCAGGGCAAAAATTCTGCAACTGCCAGAAGGCGGGCCAAAGGCACAGTGCGTCCGCAAAGGTGCGCTTCTCTTTCTTCCTCTCTCGAACTTCTTGTTGCAAATTGTTTAAATTCAGTTTATAAGTAGAAGTTTTTAACTAGAAGTTGCGTTTTAAATGAAAGGATAGAATCCTCTCATAACTTTGTAAACACTAATAACTACTCTTGTCTATTTAAATACATTTGGTATTGCATTTTGAAAGTATTCTAACTTTTGCAGCAAAGATTTTCTTCTTTTACAACCTTTCTCCAAAACTCTCTTCCTTGTCTAAAGTTCTACACGGGAAAGATCAAGCTGATATGTCTTGCTTTTTGGAAGAAGAATTTCTCCATTTGCTTACTGTAGTCATATCTTTTTTTCTTTTCCATAAAATATTGTCATATTCAGTTACCAAAAACAACTTGTCATATCCGCTAAAGCTATTTGCATTAGTTCTATTGCAATCTTGCGAAGGAGAGGGAACAAATTTCGCTTTAGAAAGCGTTATTAACGTGTTTCAACCCTTCATTTGTTGTATTCTTGGTTCATATTTCAAACACTTCTTGGGACAACTTGTAGGTGGTTGCAATATATTTTGTTACTTTGTGGATGATGTTTCTTGGATGATGTGGATTTACTTTATGAAAAATCGATCTGAAGCATTTTTCCATTTTTGTGCCTTTTTTGCTGAAGTTAAAACTCAATTTAATATTAATTTGCACATATTAAGGAGTGATAATGCTAAAGAATACATGTTAGAATTATTTCAGTCCTCATGAGACAACATGAGAATCTCCACCAGTTATCTTGTGTTGATACACCTTTTCAAAATGGAGTTGATGAGACGAAGAACAAATATTTACTTGAGATAACTTGAGCACTATTATTCCAAACAAAGGTTCCTAAGCAGTTTTTAGTCGATGCTGTTTCTACGACTTGTTTTCTGATTAATTATATACCATTTGCCGTGCTTGCTGGTGTTGTGCCTCATAGTGTTCTCTTCCAAGCAAGTCACTATTTCTAGTAGAAGCCTAGGGTCTTTGGAAGCACATGTTATGTTCAGATGTCTGACCATATGTCACCAAGTTGGACCCGAAGGCCTTGAAGTGTGTTTTCTTGGGATATTCTCACCTCCAGAAGTCATTGTTATTCTTCTGAACTTGGCAAATATGTGGTGTCAATTGATATGGTACTTTCAGAGAATACATCCTCTTCTACGCACCTCCCATCTTTACCCATTAGAGGGAGGAAGATGAGTGGTTAATTGACCATGTCACAGGTGAACAATCAAATGAGGATATTTCTTCTACGTCTCCCAGTTCTTCTATTGAGCACTAATCGACTATAGTGTCTCATGAGTCAGCAACTGCACCACCTGCTCCAACAAGACTGTTAGTTGTCCAAGTTTACTCTAGGAGGCGAGAGACCGATGATACATGTCTTGTACTAGTTCCTTCGTCATCAAATCCTCCTTCCGAAACCTTGACCTTCCTATTACTCTTTGCAAATGAACATATTAGTGCAAATCCACATACTCCATGGCTAATCTTTTTGTGACCACTAATTTTTTTATAAGGTTTATGACCACTTATCTCCTGTGTTTAGTTCTTTGAGTGCGTCTTAGACTCTACTTTGGTGTAATGTACATGGCCTAGCATATATGTAGGGATTAATAGAATTTCTCTTTTGATTCTTTCCTTAATTAGAGTACAATGTATGTGTATGTATCTCTCACATTGTGGAATAAGACATAAGGAAAATCCCTCCATTATCTTGTCTGTTACAATGCTAAGTCCCACATTAGTTGAGGGAATGAGTTGTGGTCTCCGCATATAGTCTTGGACAATCCTCTCCCTATGAGCTAGCTTTTGAGGTTGAGTTAGGTCAAACTCCATTTCCTTACATGGTATCAGAGCCAGATCCTTCGATTCTTGTTGTTGTGTTTCACAATGTTGGACCTCAGTGTTATATTATCAACGCTCCAGTTCCAGTCCTGGACATTGGGGTTGAGGAAATGGATTGGGATCTCCTTTTTATGATCTTAGGAAATCCTCCCCCGATAAGGTGACTTTTGGGGTTGAGTTTAGCCCAAGGTCCCAAGTCCATTTAACAATATCTTGGACGACATACTGACATATTTTATGCCGCAATCCCTATCCTTAAAAAGGTTCTGAAGCAACTGGGAAAAATTAGGAGTACATTTCTATGAGAAGACAATTACACCCTACACAAGTACCATCAGGTAAACTGCGAAAAGATCATGCTTCCTAAGGAACTAGTTGAAATAGGTATCAGGAACCTGGCAATTCACTACAAATGTATGATGATGAAATGACTTCGGAGATACAATATAAATGATTCAGCCTTGTGGAAGAGGGTTATAAAAGCCAAAGACGAAGAGCAAAATCAAGTGTACAAGACTCCCACATCCCGTAAGGAGTTAGCCTCCGGAAGAGCAAGAGCAAATTGTGGGCGGAATTCAGTTCCAATAGAGTTTTCATGATGGGAAATGGAGAGCAATTAGTTTTTTGGAAGGACAAATGGTAAGGCGCTTTTTCTCTCATGGACGAGTATCCAGATTAATTTCAGCTAGCAAAATACCCTTAGGCCTCAATGATGCAATGTAGGGATGGAAGTGCATGGAATATAATATTCAGACGGAACATACAAGATTGGAAATTAAATAATTTGTTGCATCTGCTTGCAAGATTGGAACATACAGTTGAATCTCAGGCAAATGATAAATTAAGACGGGGAAGCTCAAGTGACGGCAACTTTACAGTAAAAGCTAGCTACATTCATTTATGCAAGGGCAATGGAATTGTTGGAACATGGCCATGAAAGTTAATTTGGTAAACCAAGCTGCCACCTTAGATGTCCTGCTTCAGCTGGTCAGGTTTTCAGGAGGTTTGTTTAACGCAAGATTATTTCAGCAAGAGAGGGATCCAACTGAGTAATAGATGCTCCATGTACCGGCAAAGTGCAGAGGATGTCTGTTACCTTTTCCTTCACTGTGAAGTTACAACAGATATATGGGACATATTTCTCAATATCTTTTGGGGTAAATTGGGTTATGCCTTACAACATGAGGATGCCTATGCAAGTTGGGGATTATGGAGAGTAAGTAAACCGATCAAAAAAATCTGGCAAATTGTCTATGGATGCACTTTTTGGTGTATTTGGTTAGAGAAAAATGGCAGATGCTTTGAAGGAATTTCAACTCCCTCAGCAACGTTTCTCATGTAAATAGCATAGAGCAATTTTTGAATTTTGTTAGCTCCTTGCTTTTTCCAAGAGTGAACATTGAATGTATTGGAGCTAACTATCTCTAGTACAAATTTGTATCTTCTTGGAATGCCTTCAATGAAATTTCCTACTGCATAAAAAAAATAAAAAATTACACCAACAACAACAACATACCCAGTGTAATCCCACAAGTGAGGTCTGGGGAGGGTAGGATGTACGCAAACCTTACTTCTATCTTTATGGGACTCTTTCCGATAGACAAAAAAAAAAAAAAAAAAGACTAGAACTGGAAAATCATTGGATGCCCTGTTGAAATTGCTTCATACAGTGAAATTTCTAAGTATGTGCAAGCAGGCAATGTAGGAATTTACAGGGATAATGTGATCTCTTGTTTCTTATCTGGTGCAGTGGACCTTTTTAGTGGTAAAAAAAGTCCAAATATACAAACATTATGCAGGTGAAGACCTCACTTCAGAGGGGATATAAATGGTCATTTGAAGTGGTAGATATTAATTGAATTTGAATGATACATGATATAAGGAAGAAGATTCACATTATTTTTCACTTCTCTGTACTCCTTCTAGTGCTTTAGAAATTGTTGTATCTATTCTATTGAACTTGTACCTTAGGTGTTGGCTAGAACTGCATGTTGATCTAAATAGTGCTGGGAGTCAACTTATTTCAATTATTATCTAAAGCTATTGTTTACTCTTGCAGGAATTCCTCTACTCCACAGTCCGACGACCTCCTTAATCGTCAGTAAATCACCCTACCTTGCATGTTGTGCAGTGTGTAGTTGGGCATCTTTTTGTTTGTACCTATGGTTTAGCGGTTAATAATTTAGAGAAAATAGAAAACTTTGTTTGATTAGATGTATAAATTATTGGATGCATCAAAATATTAGAATTAAAAGAATATTATACATTGGAAACTTTCAAACCTAAAACACGGCATGCTTCAACTCTTTCTAAAAAAATAAAAATAAACCAAGGCATCTATTGAGACGGACCATTTATACGTTAGATTTATCATTTTACTTTCACGATCTATGCGACAAATGATACATGAACTCTGTTTCACATTATGAGAAACATTTCTCGCATAATTGATTTTCAACTTTCAGGAATATCGTAAATGAAAGATTTGATCTGATGGGATACAGAGTAGCATCCTCCCTAGGGGGTTGCTACATACAGATTAACACTCTAGCCCTGATAGGGGGTCTCTCAAGTTCCTTCTCCCGGAATAATTCTTTTATTACGTTATTTTACATGGTATGCTGTTTCTGGATAAGACAACGTGAGACTAGAGGATTAAGTGCACATATAGTAAGTGGTTGGTTTGGTCGCAAAATATCTTGGGGGAGCTAGGCTTTGAAGATCTAAGTCCTATAAAGCTAACATGCAGATTTTCATTTGCATTAGGTAAATGCATTCTTTAATCGTTATGAGCATACAAAACATCTGGATGTTTACCCTCACATTGGCTCGGGAGTGGTGATATAGGCCCAATAGCTTGAGGATAAGTATTAACGGCTACGAGTAGCTTAACCCTTGAAACCCTAAAGGTGCTTTAATACTAAACTGGATCTCTTTTTTTAGTTATTCACCTCTGTTTTGCTGAACTTGTATATTCTACAAGACATTATGTAGTGTACCTATAATCCACTTGCGGGATCACACTGGTATGTTGTTGTTACAGTGTACCTATAATGAGAATATGCAAATCAACAAACTCTTTTCTTTCCTTACAATTATGATATTTCAAAGTATCATTTTCTTAAAAACTTAGTTTTGTCGTTCAAATGTTCGGAAAAGCTTACTTTTCTTATCATATTTAATTTTGCTTGTGCTTAAAATTAAGTGTTTTATGTTTCACTTGTTTTCGAGTCCTAGACCACCTTATAGAAAACTTCGAGGATGATTGAGCAAAATGGATGATAGAAGTGGGTGATGGCAATAGCTGAAAACACTTTGAGTGGGCGAAAGAAATAAAAGGAGATGGTTAAAGGTACAATGGATATTTGTCACGCCCCAAATATAGGGATCACGTGATCGTCACTCGACAACCCAAACCCACCGAACGAACGAACATACATTATTTAGAAGTATGTAAAGTAAACACATATGAGGATCTGGGAGTCTTTGTACCATCACATGACATGAAAAGGGGCTCTTAGCAGTCTCTATTATAATGCACTACAATCAAAGAAAAGTTGTACGCTCTGCCTCGTAGAGTACTTGCCTAAACATTAATTTTTATAACTTTTCTTTGATTGTAGGGCATGATAGAATGAGATTGTTCTAATTACATGCCTAAAAGAACACATGTGGCCGAAGCGTGAGTATAATCGCATTACATAAGTGTTGAGTCCCACATCGATGGGGACGAGGAAAATCGGGTTCTTTATATAATTTTGGGCAATTCTCACCTTATGAGCTAGCGCTTGGGGTTGAGTTAGGCGCAATGTCCATTTTCTTATCATGGTATCAGAGTCAGGAACATCCCAATTTATTGGTTACTCAATGGTGGACCTCCATCTCATATTATCCACGTTCCAGATGTCCATCCTGGGTGTGCAAGGGGTGTTGATTTCCACATTAGTGGGGATATGGAAAATCAGTCACATTGGTCTTGTGCAATCCTTACCTCATGAGCTAGCGTTAGGGGGTTGAGTTAGGCCTAAGATCCATTTTCTTGTTGGTAAGTTTCATCAGTGACCTTCTAGGTGCAGAGACAAGACTTTGAAAACATGACACAAAACTTATATCGAATTAGTACGTATCATTATGAGCTTGATCAAAATCTTTCATAAGATATGCTATCAATATACGTATATTCACAATACGATCGATATCTCAAGCATGTTCATCAACATGGTCAATATGATAGCATATTCAATATACAGTCAACATGATAAGAATATTTAATCAATAAATCAAGTTGCGTGTGGAGTGCAATGAATGAGGGGTAAGGCCTGTAGGCATAAAATTAAATATGCTATCATATTGACCATGTTGATGAACTATAAGGCCTAAATGCATCAATAAAGCCCGAAAGCATCCATAAAACCTGTAGACGTCAAGGATTGAAGGTATCAAATGCATATGACGTGAATGCATGTCAACGTGATCATCATTAACCCTATAAAAGCATAACGGCGTTGACAAGCCATAAAGGCGTCAACATAGTCGTAAAGGCGTTAAACAACGACAAAGGTGTCAAACATTTCACTTGGTTCCTAAAAGGGTATATAAGCCATCAACATTAAAGCTTTTCTATAAAACGCTTGATATTTTTTGAACATGCAACTATATTTTATTTTATTTAATACATGAAAAGCCCTAGACGTCAAAGTAACATAATTCAACCCTTAAAGCTTCAAGAGGCACGGTGAACATCTAAATCATTCTGTCAACAACTATTCTTCAGTATGTTGTTGGTGAAGGTTATACATAGTGGACATTGAGTGAGTTTGGGAGGAAGGTGATTCGGGAAGAGGAGGTTTGGGAGGCTGTGGAAGGTTTTCTATGTGACAAGACCCCGAGACCAAATGAATTCACATTCGCCTTATTCAATAGTACGGAGCACAGTGAATGGAGAAGTTCTGGATCCCATAGCTAAGTTCTAGGAAATTAGTGAATTTAAAAGAAGTCTTAATGCATCATCATAGCTATCATGCCGAAAAAGGAAGGCGCAACAACATTAAGGATTATAGACTTATTATTTTAGTGGGAGGTATCTATGAGATAACATCTGAAACCTAACTAAAATGCTCTACATATGTAATACACTTCTTAGTTAAGTCATTTTACCACAATTTTTTAGGTAGAGACAAATTAGTCTTCCTATACCTATCGGTTTGGATCTTAAGGGCTCCACTAACATTTGTCGGGTTTTGTTCCACTAGTCTTTACATGGATCATTAGAAGGATAGAAATAGGAGAACTTTTGAAGAGAAAAGTTGTTGTGAAATTATAAAATCATTGAAGAGGAGGTTAGCTTATGAGGAGAACTCTGGAATTTTCACAGATAATTTTCTTTAGAGAAGACCAAACATATTCTTAAAAAGAGACACAACGTATTGGGAGACAAGTAGTAGAGACGTATGCTCTCGGGAGGGAGGTAGTCGAGGGGTGAGCCCCTATAGCCCTTGTGAAGAATAATTGTAGTATTGTAGCCTAAGGACTCTCCTATTAATGAAATTTCTTTTCTAGAAATAAGTAGTATCTTTCCTTATCAAGAAAAAAAAAAGTAGCATCTTTGATTTTTTCTTCCTTTCATGTCCATGCTAGTTAAAGTAGGTCATTTGTGGCTCCGATGTTCTGGAAATTGTTTTTGAACCATGGGATGAAGCTGGCTTGAAGAAACTTTTTTGCTCTACGAAACTAGCAACATAAAAGTAACAATAATTGGGGTTTTAATTGTGATCTATTGATCGAGTACACGACTGCTTGATGTGCTTCCGGCACTTGGTTGAATCTTCTGTAAATACCCTTTGAACCCTGAATGTGTTAATAGATTACTCTTTGGATTGGATCCAATTCTTTCATGTTGAAAGCCTAATAAACTTTGCAATCAAGTATTTTGAACTTTTTATTGCCTGTTGGGTTAGCAACGTTAATACTTTTGATGTTTTATGTACAAGAGCTCTGATATGTAGTGGTTTCGTAGTATTGTATGATCTATGTTTGTTTCTGTTTTTGATTATCCCTTTCGAACTTATCTTTTGATTCCTTGCCTCGTCCCCCACTTGTCAAAATTATTTTAAATGATAGCTTATGTTCCAATTTCCTCTTCGCACATTCTTCTGGATTCTAAAGTTGATGCTTCTGGCTAAAATACTTATGCTTTGGAGGCTTATTTCCAATTCAAAATGTGTGATCACGTACTTCTGTTATCATACTAAGTGGTCCCATAAGTTTTTTGTTTTTTTCTGTTATCTCTTGTTTAAAGTGAGGTCTGAGTAACAGATCTTGTTGCATATACAACGTAAGGCTCATTTTCGTGCAGAAGCACCTCGTTTGAGCTCTACGAATGATGTCAGAAAGGCAAAAAGTGTGGGGTCAGATCTTCAGTTTGAGGAACGGTTGCAAACAGTAAAAAGGTGCTACTACTATATAGAATGGTTTCTTTCCTGCTGTTTTTTATATTTATGCTTATCTGCAGTAGCTATCTTCCTTATAAAAAGAATTTTAGACATATGATTACAGTAAGTTGCCATTGTAAATTTTCTTATCGAGCCACTATTCTGTTCATATTGTATTGGAGTCCAAAATTTGATGACGCATGAAAGCAGCTGAAAGAGATGATTTTTCATCACTGTATGTGGTGTACTCATTAGATTTCACAGACATGCAAGTAACCCTCGTATCTATTCTTCATCATATAATATTGTATGTGGATAGTCACAAGTGAGATTCAAATTGAGACTCTCTCCCCACCCATCTGCATCCACCCGAGAAAAAGAGGAAGTAATACATACATAGACTAGGAGAGATTCCGTCAGCAGTGTTGGTCAATTCATCAGCTGGTAGTGGCCATCACTTCTCAATTACCTAGTATGAAAAATAAGGTTGGACCTATTTGATCATGCTTACTAGAGGCGCCACCAACATTTTGCGTTCCAAACAAGAGACTGAATGAATGATCACTAGTAACAAGTGCCAAGATCAATTAATGGACCTCTGATTGCAAGGCTAATTGTGTGCAATTTCAACTTCTAAGTTTACGTTCTAGGCTATTTTGGGATATTTTTAGTTCTTGGATAAAGTAAGTTGCTTCGACATTGTAGGCATGTTAAATCTATGTTGTGTCAACTATCGAAGTCTAATTTCTTACTTCTTGGACTTCTTGTTTCCATCTTTATGGGCTATGTGGCTAATTTTGTTGATGACATTATCCTTTTTTCTCTTTTCTTCTTCATCGATTAAAATATGTTTCATTGACTAACATTTTCACTAACTGGTAGGTCGGCACTTCAGCAGAAAAAAGCAGAGGAAGAGAAAGCGTATGGAGCAATTGACTATGATGCTCCGGTTGAGTCCAGAAGTACTACAATCGGACTGGGTACCAAGGTAGTGCTACAATTGAGCTGACGCATTCCCATATTGATCCAATTGAATTCATTTCTTCATATGGCCACTAATAGATTTATGCTGAATTAAATAGATTGGAGTTGGAGCAGCTGTCATTGTATTCGGACTCGTATTTGCACTTGGTGATTTTCTTCCCTCTGGAAGGTAGATTCTGGTGCTGCCAACTATGCTGGCTATTTGCTATCAAGTAGTTCTCATCATTTGCATCCTGGTTTTCTTTTCTACTCAATCCAGAGGTTACAAAGTTTCATGATTTGTTTGTTGCTTATTTCTTTTCATGTTTTTCCTTTTTGTTTTTAATGTAATCCTAATGAAGCCATTGGTCCAGTGTTAGTTCCACTGAGGAGATTGCCCTGACTGATAAGAGAATTGCTGAAGATGAGAGAGCTAACCTCCTGGTAAATTGTTTTCTGTCACTCTGAAATTAATTTTTTCTAGTGTGCAACTACAAGGAAGGAAAGACATTTTTGAGTTCACTTGGAAGTTGCTGCAGAAAGAGGAGCCGTGGTCAGTGAAGCACCTATTGCCAATCCGTGTCATCTCTTTATCTAATGGGCTTTCATCTGTAGTTTTCATTACTAGTCAGTAGGCCGGCCCAACTTTTCTCTGATATGAAAGTACGAAACAAGTCCATATGGAGTTAAATGAATATTTAGGATATAAACATGTGCCATTTTCTAGCAATTCTACATATAGAAGCTCTTTAGAAAGAACAAAAACTGTTAGCAATATGTTAAATTCATGCAATTTGTTATAGTTAAGTATTCATGGATGCCCTATATATTGTTGAATGTCATCAGATTTGATGCTTTTGCAGAAGACGCTTCAGCAATTTGAGGCAACACTGGCTTCATCACCAGAGGATCCCATCTCCCTTGAAGTGAGTTATTGTATATGATGTAATTTAAGATCCCATCTCACAGCTTCAGAATTTCTCTATTCTATCACCAAGATATAGCATACCTGCTTTAGTTTAGCCTCCTTGAGTTGCACATACTTATGCTCCAGGTCTAGAAGTTAATCTTATTGCGTATGGAGGCGAAACCGTTTTGCAAGTTAAACATTTCTCATCCATCATTACCGTTGCTCTCTTTACTTTATGACTGAGATACGATAAGAAAAGCAAATATGTTAGCTTTTATAAAAGACTTTGGAACCTTTAGGTTAGTCCCCTTCGCTTGTAGACTGTGTGATTCATTGCCTCCAATTGTTTCTGCCAGGTTAGTTGATGAGCATCAACCCATTTTTTCTATAATGAGGCCTTTGGCTTGCATCAAGCAGACAATTTCCCATTTTGGCAACACTAAAGTTTTGACAACTTTTTTCTGCTGTGCAACTACTTTACTGGCCCGAACCTTCTTATTCCTCGCCTATCATGAAACCTTGTGGTGCCCCTTGTCCTCAACATCCCTGTGCATCATAGCTTCAATCCACACTGATGTCTTGTCCCAGTCAGCCTTGCCAAAAATTATGGCAGTTGGGTGGATATTTAGGTGAAAGGAGGCATTAAAATTCTTTTTTTTTTTTTTTTGGATAACCGTGGTGTCGGGCCAGCTTGCGCACATGTCGACTAATTTCACGGGGTACCTGCCACCTCCTACTAACAACAGGTACCGGGTAACTCTATCCACCAAAGCTAGGACAGATGGGAAGAAATCACTCAGTGTTTTTGTCTCTGCTACAATTTGAACCTGAGACCCGATGGTTCTCAACCCACTTCACTGACCACTAGGCCACACACTTGGGTGCAGAGGCATCAAAATTCAATAAGTTCTTATTCCGGAAAAGCCCATACTGAATTTGTTAAGGTCTCAGGAATTGTTTGCTGAAAAGGTGTGTCAGACCTTGAGGTTCACAATAGAGGAGTACCTTATAAGCTTGAGTATCAAATTGTAGATTATATGGGTTATGTCAAATTGGTTTCCTGAAGTCCAGAAGTTTAATTATTAGCTATCTTGTGGAAGTCGAAAAGGGAAATTCTCTATGGGGCTGATGGAGATAATGGTGAATTTCAGACTACAAGGCTGATAATTTTAAAAATTGTGGGTATTTCTTCATAGTATCGGCTTTGGTTAAATTCCTCAGGAAAAAATGATTCTTTTGTGCTTCGTAGGAGATGTAAGAAAACAGGTGCTCATAGTGGCCTGTGTCAATTATAAGGATTTTCCTTTATAATTTTATGTGAGAATTCTTGTTTGACAATTTCCTTTTTGATGTAATACAGTGAAAAACCACCACCTCTTAATTTTCACTCTGCAACAATGCAAGTTTTCTTAAATGGTTTGCAGGGAGCTGCTGTGACCTTAGCAGAACTGGGGGAGTACAATCGAGCCTCTTCCCTTCTTGAGGATTTGATTAAGGTTTTCTTTTGGCTGATGTATTTTTTTCGTTTATCAAGAGATTGTTCTATGTCAATATGAATATTACGAAATCACCTGTTTGCAAATGCAGAAAAAACCAAGTGACCCTGATGTTTACCGTTTGCTTGGAGAAGTCAAATATGGACTGAAGGATTACGAAGGAAGTGCTGCTGCTTTTAGGATGTCTGCCATGGTCAGTAGCTTATATGCTGGATAATATGCCTATTCAGGATACTTTGTTACTTTAAATGGCTATTGTTGTTTATGGTGTGTACTCTTTTGAAACCTCATGTTCTTCATTCTTTTGTAGCTTGCTTGTGGGGATGAATGCTTACGTGAAAATAGTTTAGCAAGGAATCTAAGCATGTACCTACCTGAAAGTTCTGTCATTTATATATATATATCGGTTTTGTCATGTTAGTTTACTCCCACAAACAAAATGTTTATTAGACATTCTTTACCTCTTCTTTTAGACCAAGTTTCCCCAGCACTTACACAAACTTGAATAACCTGTTTGGATGCTCTTACAGGTGTCCGGAACAATTGATTTTGAAGTTCTACGTGGCCTTACCAATGCACTGATTGCCGCGAAGAAGCCAGATGAGGTTGGTTGGTCAATCTGCTGTTTCCTCTTTGTTAATTGTTTCATTGCCTGCACTACAAGACAGGAAATGATTCTCAATTTCTTTGTTCCAGTTAATCACTTTTTTGACAGCTTAAGATTTTGTGAGATCTGATAAACAGCAACAACATACCCAGTATAATCCCACAACTTACCCCTACGTTGTGATGGGTAGAGAGGCTGTTTCCAATAGACCCCCAGCTCAAAAAGAGAGATAAAAAAGCAGCAGTAATAATAAGCAGTAATAGCAGCAAGATAATAAGATAACGGAGTGAATGAAACAATCAGGTAGTGCTATGAATCTATACTAATGTCAAGGACTTTAGACCTATTAGTCTAGTGGGAAGCATCTACAAGATCCTTTCTAAGGTGCTTTCTAATAGACTCAAAAAGGTCCTAGACGATACAGTTTCTTCTTCGCAGAATGCTTTTGTGGAAGGCAGACAAATTCTTGATGCATCTCTGGTGGCTAATGAAGTGGTTGACTCGAGGAGAAAACTAGGGGATCCCAGGGATTTTGTGCAAATTGGACCTTGAGAAAGCTTATGACCATGTAAACTGGGAGTTCCTTGATTACATTATGATGAGAATGGGTTTTGGTGCTAGGTGGAGGAAGTGGATCAAATTTTGTATCTCAACCGTAAGGTTCTCGGTACTTGTGAATCGCAGCCCATGTGGTTTCTTCGGGAGCTCGCGTGGAGTGAGACAGGGTGATCCTTTGTCCTCTATGTTGTTCATACTGGTAATGGAAGCTTTGAGCAGAATGATGGACAGAGCTGTGGCGGGAGATTTTTTGAGGGGTTTTTCTGCACCGTTCGGTGGACATGGTGAGGGTATCTCATCTGTTGTTTGCAGACTATACTTTAGTATTTTGTGATGCCGACAGAGAGCGGGTGAACCACTTGAGACAGGTTTTGATTTGGTTTCAAGTGGTATCAGGTCTAAAAATCAACCTCAGAAAGTGTGAGATCATACCAGTAGGCGAGATGGAGAACATTGAGTCTTTAGCACAGGTGTTGAACTGCAAGGTTGGGACTCTACCTACTACCTATTTCGGTTTACCACTCGGTGCATCTATAAAGACCAAGCAGCTTGGAATCCAGTAATCGAGAGGCTTGAAAAGAGGCTAGCAGGTTGGCAGAAGAGGTATTTATCCAAAGGGGGTAAGGAAGCGCTTATTAAGAGTTCTCTTTCGACCATTCCTACCTACTTCATGTCACTTTTACAAGCTCCGGTTAGTGTTATCGAAAAATTAGAAAAGCTTCAAAGGGAATTTCTCTGCGATGGTCCAAGAGGGGAGAAGAAGTTCAACAAGTGTTGGGAAGGGCTTGGTGTCAAAGATTAGAGTCTTCAACAAGGCTTTACTGAGGAAGTGGTTATGGAGATTCGGGGTAGAAGGGAATGCTTGTTGGAGAGAGGTGACAGCGGAGAAGTATGGGATTCTGGAAGTGGCGTGGGGGACGAAAGACATTTCCATTCCCTACGGGTGTGGTATATGGAGGAACATTTTAAAAGGATGGGAAGAGTTTAATGAGCATTTCCTGGGTGATGGGAGTAGGGTGGATTTTTGGGGTCATAGTGGTGTGGAGAAAACATCTTGAGAGTCACATTTCCTAATATGTATAATATCTCTTGTCAAAAGAAAATGCTAGTCCATCGGGTATGGAGTATGCAAGGGGGAGAAGTTCTTTGGGAGTTGAGGTTTAGGAGGAATCTGCAAGACTGGGAGGTTGTAGAATTTCAAAATTTGACCGAATTGCTTCACTAACAAAAAGTTGATATGGATACTGTTGATGTATGGAGATGGGGGACAGGAGGTAGTGGTGTTTTTTCAGTGAAATCCTTTTATGAGAAGCTCCTATCTAGGGAGGAATCGACTTTTCCACATGATTCGATATGGATCCCCAGGGTACCTCGAAAAGTTTGATTCTTCACTCGGTTAGCTGTGAGGGGGAATATTGACGGTAGAGAATTTGAGGAAGAGAGATACCACTTGTGTCGGTGTTTCATGTGGAAAGAGACTGGAGAAAACGTTAATCACCTTCTACTACATTGTCGGTTAGCATCTTATTTGTGGGGCGAAATTCTGAGATGGTTTGGAGTTGAGTGGGTGATGCCGGCCGCCGGGCACTGTGAAAGACTCAATGGTTTGCTGGGCCCTTAGAAGACGGAAAGGAAGAAGCAAAGAATGGGATGTTGCTCCCTTGGCACTCATGTGGACCATATGGAGAGAGAGAAATAGGAGAGCTTTTGAGGGCAAAGAGAGAGATTTTGTTTTTTTGAGAAATAGTCTTTGTGCTCTTATTTCTTTTTGGTGCAGCCATGAGGCTCCCATAGGTTTAGAGGTTGGGTGGCTGTGAGGTTCTCTGCCTTTTGGTGTACTTCTTGTATATGAGCTCTTTTTCTGCCCTATTTATATGAAAATTATTACTTGATCCCCCCAAAAAAAAAAAAATTGAATCTACGCATAAGCAAACATAACAAAGATACTAATACTCCAGTATGGAAAAGAAATCCATGCGGCAACCTACTAACCCTCTACCCTGATACTCGATCTCCACACCCTCCTATCAAGGGTCATGTCCTTAGTAAGGTGAAGCTGCGGCATATCCTGCCTAATCACCTCTCCCAAGACTTCTTAGGCCTACCTCTCCCTCTCCTCAGACCCACCACTGCCAACCTCTCACACGTCCTCACTGGAGATCTGCGCATCTCCTTTGCACGTGTCCGAATCATCTCAACCTCCCTTCTCGCATCTTGTCCACCATGGGAGCCACTCCTACCTTGTCCGGAATCACTACATTCCTAATCTTATCTCTCGTGGTATGTCCACACATCCATCTCAAAGATCCTCATTTCTACTACCTTCATCCTCACCACTCTGTAGAACTTGCCTTTAAGTCTTAACGACACTTTCTTATCACACAAAACGCCGGAAGCGAGCCTCCATTTCATCCATCCCCCTCCAATACAACATACTCCCTCCGTTTCAATTTATGTGAACCCATTTGACTGGTACGTAGTTTAAGAAAGTAGAGAAGACTTTTAAACTTGTGGTGTTAAATGAATCACATATATTTTGTGTGGCTATAAATCATTGAATAAAGGTAAATTGTTTCCAAATATGGTAAGAGGTCATTCTTTTTGGCATGGACTAATAAGGAAATAGGTTCACATAAATTGAAATGGAGGGAGTATGAAAATATGAAAATGTTGTATTTGTTGGAACTGAAGCAGAAAAGGGTATCCATATTTACCATTGTAACCACAATTCATAAGCAGAAAAGTTGAGTCCTAGGAGTATGGACAAGTGAATATTATGCACTGAGGTTGAGTAAACACTGTCAAAATGTGTTAAGCTCATTTATGTTCAAGATACTATGTGAATATGTGCCTAAATTTATTATACTTGAATAATGAAAATCTTATAAAATATTCTGTAGAATGTCGTAGGTAATTCTCTGAATTATAGAGTATGTGCTTACCTTATTAGCACTATCTAGCACATTATACATAGTCTAGGACTATATAAGGAGCAACTCTTGTATAGTGCTACTCAAGTCAATGAGATCCGAGTAGGCAGAGACTAGAACATTATACATAGTCTAGGACTATATAAGGAGCACCTCTTGTATAGTGCTACTCAAGTCAATGAGATCCGAGTAGGCAGAGACTCTAGATTCAAGTCTCACTGTCATCCATTATCAAAAAAATTCCACGTGTTTTGCTGACTAAAAGAAACAGGCTTGCATGTAAAGATGTGTTGAAGATAAGATATAATCAAATAAATAAAGGTGTGTTCTCTCTTATAATTTAAGTCTTTAGATAAGATGGTCATATAATTCAACATTCACCTGGTATCCGAGCCTCTACAATCTTAGTAGAGGCCCGCCTCTACGATCCTAGTAGAGGTGCAAATAGCTTACGCTACTAGCAGATAGTACCAGCCAATAAATGCTGCTCACAGGGCCAAAGTTTTCTTCTTTTTGCTTCCTTTTTTGGACCCGAAGCTCTTCGGGTCCAAAAAAGCACCTGTTGTACATTGGTGCCCCGACTCTTCGGTCAACCATTCAAGCCCAACCTACATTTTATATGTTGGCCCCCTCATCTAAACCTTGAATTTCTTGTAATTGTTCTACCAATTCAAGTCACGCTTTTATACATAGTTAAGACTCCAATATAACAAGCACCTGTTGTATATTGTTCATCAATTCAATTAGATGCTTTCTATTTTCACAACACATGTCGACGGTTCCGCGGCAGCTCCGCTCCGAGTGTTTAGAGTTATACATATTGAATTGTGTGACCATCTGATCTAAAAGTTTAAGTTGTTTGGGAGAGCACATTTCTATTTACTTACTATCTTCAAGAGACCCCCGCACTTGTGGGCTTGTTTCTTTTTCATCAGCCAAGCACGTGAAAATTCTTTTTGATAATGGGTGTCGGTGAGACTTAAACCGAGGATCTCTGTCTACTCTAGTACCATATTGAATTGTGTGACCATCTCATTTAAAAGCTTAAGTTATCAAAGAACATATTTTTATTTAATTATATCTTCAACAATATGTCTGCTTTCTCAAGAGATGATTTAACAAACTTGAAGTAATGGAATGGAATAGTTTTGATGACCATTGAGGGCCAGTGTTATCAAAAGCGAAAAGTGCAAAAAAGCTCTAAGGTCAACTGGGGCTTTAATCGCAAAGCGCAAATAAAGCATTGGCTTTAATGAAAAAAAGCGCAATGGTACAAATATATATATATATATATATATTATGTTTAATTCAAGATTAATTATAATAAGCATGAATAACAAATATATGGACAAAGAAATTGTAAAAATATTACGATAAAGTGAAATATCAATCATCTAGTGTCACCTCCTCAAGCGAGGCTCATTGGCAAGGAAAAGTATGTCTTAGAGTCTTGATGACGACACTGAAGCGCACATAAAGCCAGGTGAAGCGCTCAACATGTTTTGAGCCTCGCTTCAGGGCTTAAGCGCGCCTTTGATAACACTGTTGAGGGCCATGGGGATTATGTCTGGTTAAATAAGCAATCCTATTTAGTAGATGCCATATCCTTTCATATATACCAGATTGGTATAATGACTTATTTTGCAATCACTAAGAACCTTTTCTTTAATAAGGTAATAAATTCCATTAAAAGAGGGCAAAACATGCCCGTATACAAGAGGAACCTCATGAGTGCACCAGAAATCAATAAGGGAAAAGAGGCTACTCCTCAAGTGAACAAGATCTTTATTTACACCATCAAAAGATCTCCTGTTCCTCTTCCAAACAATTCACATGAGTGCTAGAGTGGCAACATACCATGCCCTTCATCTTCGTTTCTGTCTTCTGAAAGCCCAACTAAACATAGTTTCTTTCACGGTGCCCGGCATCACCCACTCAAGACCAAACGACCTCAATAATTCCAACCACAAATAAGATGTTGTCCGACAATGTAATAAGAGGTTATTCACATCTTCCTCTGAGTGTTTACACATGAAGCACCCATGAACATAAGTAATCTTCCTCTTTAAATTCTCTGCCGTCAAAATCACCCCCACAGCTAACCAAGTGAAAAAATGAGTTTTTCTCGGTACCCTAGGGATCCATACTGAAATATGTGGAAAGACTGGCTCCTCCCTAACCAGAAGCTTCTCATATAGGACTTAACAGAAAACAGAACGTCTTCCTTCGTCCCTCATCTCCATACATCATGACTGTCCTGTGAAAATTTTTGATTGCGAAGAAAATCAAGCAAAAGCTGAAATCTTCCACCTCCCATCTTGCAAGTTCCTCCTAAATCTCAAATCCCGCTATACGCTGGATTGGCATGAAATTTTGTAGAGATGCGGAAATGTGATCTCAAAGTCTTCTTCCCACGCCACCTATGTCCCCAAAAACTCACCCTTACCGCCATCACCCACCCTGAATGAAATGTTAAGAACCTTGATAGCTTTCGTCCATGCCAGCAAAGTCCAAACAGGATTGATATATCTGTAATGTTGGTATCCCTTGAATTGGTTCATAGTTGGACAGCTTTATGACATAAAAGGTGATAACACCATTGTGTCAGATGATCTTCTTGTATCGAGTCACTCTTATCATTCAATCATGTCGCAGATTGCAAAGCACCTTCTGCAGGCATGATAAGAAAATGGCAATTTATCTTGTTCGTTGCTATAATGACATAATTAAATCTGAATTCCTTTAATGTTCATTTTTAGCATGCGGACTTGATATGGGTATCTTACCTTTTTAGGCTGTTCAAATGCTTTTGGCATCACGCAAAAGTCTGAAAGAAGAGAAAACTATTGGTAGCAATGATGGAACCTTGAACAGTGCAGTGAAATCAAAGTCAGAGGTAGACCCAATTCAAGTAAGTTCCTATTTCATAGCAAGTCAGTTCTGATACTCCCTCAGTCCTGATTTGTTTGGCACAATTATTATTTGGAGAGTAAACAATTTTTTCAAACATTTATTAAATATTCGTAACTTTAAATAGGTGTAATTAGTAGTAATTTTTATTTGGTGTAAACATGTAAGTTTTATCTCAAAATATAGATTTTCTTTGAAACTTAGATGAGTAGACCCTTTTACACTGAACCTTGGAGGAAATAGCTGTTAGGTTGTATCATTTTGTTTTTTTAGAGAAACTGGTACAGCATTTAGGATATGCTGGAGACCTCCAAAAAGAAAGAGAGAAAGGTAAAAGAAAGCTAGTTACAGCGCTCCTAGAAATTCTACAAGTTGATCTACTTATTCTCTACATTGTTCTTTACCCCAAAAATAAAAAGATACAATACAATTCCGTTTCACTTTCTAAACGGAATTGGACCTATCTTCAAAATATCTATCAGTCCTTTCCTTGCATAACGACCACCAAATACCGGAAGGGATAATCCTCCACCACTTCTTCTGGCTCTTACTTCTCCACCCCACACCCCCTCCCCACCCCACCCCAAACCCCCCTCCTTCACACCCAACAACTCAGTAAATCTGAGGTATGTTCTGGCATGGATTGCCCAAATCTGAGCTGTGAATCTAAAATGGAGAAACAGATGACTGTTTGGTTCCCCTATTTCACTGCACAGGCAGCATCTAGAGACTACAGGTAGTCCCCTTCTGGTAGCCTGTAAAACTTTCTTCATTTATAAAAGGATTACCACATGGATCCGAACAATACACATTTGTGCACCAATATCACGGCTGCCTGATGCATTCGAGCAGATGTTAGAGAATGAAAGGAAGAGTAAAATTCTAGTTAATAATTTGAGGAATATGTCAATGGAGAAGAAGTTCCCAGCTTTATACGACTAGCCCTACCGGAATATCATGTGCAAAGCTGTTAACAATTTCTGCAGTTCTTTCACTTTGTTTAACCGTAAGGCTGTTCGAATGTGTCAGGTACTGTTGGTTAATATGAGCGAATACTGCAGGATGCATAAATTAGAATTAATTCTTTGGCACAAGATATACCAAGTTGTCTCTTTTTCCCCTCTGTGCATAGCACAAGCAGATGTAGATGGGAACTTTATCTGGAACCCTTATAGAAGTATGAAATAAGTTACCAATCACGCTCTGTTATGTCGTCCCGTTCTGTAAATGTTAGATGTAATTTTGAAAATCCTACTCAAGAGAATGAGGTAATTTAAGTCATTGACAGTTTGGAACTTTTCTCTTATTGTTAACTTCTAGACAACACTTTTTCCTCCACAGCATTCTGAGCTAGTCTCCTAATGCAAAATTGTTTTTCTGTTTTGACAAAACTAGTCTTTATAGTTAATTTGGTTAAGAAAAAGAAATAAAAAACCGCTTTATTTAATGGTTACCCGTTTACGAGGGAAATTGTTCAAGGTATCCTTCACTCGTTTAAGGGACCAGTGTCAAAGGCGAGGATTGTTGCACTCTCTTGCTTGAATGAATGCACTCATTCCGCTGTTACCTTTTATTCTTTTTCTCCTCCTTTTTCAGGTTAACCTGCTTCTTGGAAAAGCATACTCAGAATGGGGTCGTGTCAGCGATGCTGTGTCTGTGTATAATCAACTCATTTCTACCTATCCTGACGACTTTAGGGGTTACTTAGCGAAGGTTCTTTCCATCTGATCCTTACATATTTTACCGCGAAGGTTATTTGCCTTTTTTCACTTAAGGTTTGCGCGTTAAGTGGATTACAATATTTTGGAAATCATTGTGGGGGATCCAAAAATTGTGTTTTGTGTAATTATTAGTCTTGACACACTTCGGTAATATTGTGTAATTGACGGTAAGTTTAATTGCGAATGAATATTAGAGTTCCAAATCTTGTAAAGCTTAGTTTTAATGTGAAGATAGTAGAGATAAGATTCAAAGAATAGTGTGAATTGTTGCATTTAAGGAATAAATCGCTATTTCTCAGCAAATATCAAAGTAGTGTAAACAAATAGCATAATATCTTAATTTTAGTGTTTTTATTTGTAGGTTTAAGATATTCTTCATCTCGATTTGTGCAGGGTATTATTTTGAAAGAGAACGGAAACGTTGGTGATGCTGAAAGAATGTTTATACAAGTGAGTATATGAATAGATTTTTGAACAGTCCACAAGAAAAACTTTATATTACTAGGAAGTAGTCATACAAGTAGGTTGTACAGCATACAACTGATTGTCAAAACCAGCAAAACTATGAGAAAGTGGACGTTACAAGAGGGGGAGTTTAAAGAGATACTACTACTATTAGTTACTCCCTCCATCCTAATTTTTGTGGCGGTGTGTTTGACTGGGCACAGAGTTTAAGAAAGAAAGAAAGACTTTTGAAACTTGTGGTACTGAAATCATCTCATTAAGGGTAACATGAGAAGTTTAAAGTTAGATTTTTTTCTAAATTAGGAAGTATATTATTTTTGGGGGCAAACTAATAAGAAAAGTATTGACACATAAATTGGGACGAAAGGAGTCTACATATGCTGTCTGACAATCAAAAAAAGGGATTGCGTCTGAGTACTCCACGCTACATTCATGTTTACCAAGTTGGTCTGCCACCCCTATTCTGCTTCCTGTATGTATGTATGTATGAGTGATGAATGGATTATCCAGATGCCTCATCAAGAACCTGCAATCATTAATAAGGTGATTACCTACTTAGCATCGAGTTTAACTTCCAGTAGAATAAATCCATAGCTTTGTACTAGGCGTAGTCACTGTAGTAAAGCATGCAGGTCAGACTGGATGCTATGCTGGATAAACAATCTTATATTTGTGCAGAATGTCTGGCTTATATCTTGGAAGGATGAATTATGAAATCTGGTAAGGATAAACTAGCAAAGGGACTAACCACGTTATCAAGCAAAAAACTTGTTTCTAGGATCTTGTTGCCATCTCTGAAAATCACATGCTTCGTATTTTTATTTTTTTTCTATGACAGCCCTTTGCTTCATTTTAGTTTAGCTATGCTCTTTTTCCCATATGCATTTTAGTTATTGAAATGGCATTTCTAGGTTCCTGAATGTCAGTGTCATGATAGGTCCTCTATGTTTCTACCTATGTTGCTCGAGTTCTCCAAAGTTGCTGCTGTACCTATGTCAGACAAAAATGCATTTTTAGGATCCGACATGAGTTCAGCGTGTTTGATGACTAGATATCCAACGTCCAAGTTATGCTACCAGTTTATTTGATCTTTCTGTGATATCGATATGCTTGCCTAATTGGTGACAGTATTCAAACTTGTCGAAATTTTATCTCTTAATCTATAATATATGCAGCTGCAATTTGCTTTTTAATTTTCTTAAGAATTTCCTATAAAAACTTAGTTTATATCATTTATCTTCTAACATTGTGGTTGTTGTCACAGGCAAGATTCTTTGCACCAGAGAACGCTAAGGTGCTGGTCGATAAGTATTCAAAATAATTACTCTTGAATAGTCCTTTGATATCCTGGCTGGTAGACTATTGAGATGGCTTAAACAGTAGCTTGAATTGTCCAACATCAGAGAAAGGTTAAGTAGGCCAAGAATTTGTGAATTGTGAGATTCGTCGGCAACTGAGAAGTAGTCAATGGACGGGCATTTTTCAACATCTGCTTCAGTAATAATTGCTGGGTGTTACTGGATTTGCATATTCAAGATATACTACTTGTGTGCACATAGGATAATGTGGCACGTCAGTTGAAAAGCTCTCTGTTTTGACATTCCATTTCACTGAGGCAGGGACTACCTTTTTCCCACTTTTTTTCTTATTACTCAGTTGCTTTTTTATGATATACGCGAGGTCAGCACTCAGCAGACGCCTTAGATGATACATGAAGTTAATGTTATTAACGCAGTACTAACTGGGCTAATTTGGTGGCAACCAGCCAAAATGCTCTATTCTACTATTCTGTTTCAATGTCAGCCAATTGGGAATTGCTTGAGGCCACAATAATGCGATTTAATTTTTTTATCGTCCAAAAGAGCGCCATCTGATGATTTTGAGAATGGATAGTTGATGTGATCAGATTGTATCCATAATCTGACGAATTATGTACTCTCTTAGCACGCATTTATGCAGGTTAAAAATACGTGATTGCTGTGTGCGTAATCGAAGGTTAATGGTCTTGCGGATGGGTAAGCCATGTGATCCTCTAGTACTGGTATTCATTTAATAAATCAACCAACGTGGAGTTGGACCCAAAAAAAACTGAGTTTGTGCTTTCTCACCAACTCATCTTGCCCTCCTCCAATGCCCTAATGACCTTGCCCTATAGCCTAATTGTGGCCCGCTGTAATCGTATCCGCAACGGTCGTAAACTCGTTCTTGGTTAGAGATTTTGTCTCGTTAGAAATTGCTTTACTGACACCCAAAGGTGGTGTCAACGAAGTGTTGGGGACCCCAAATAACTGTGGTTGTTTGGTTCGTTTACTAGTTATGCGGCATGACTTGGATTATAATGTAAGGATTGTTTGTGCAATAACTAATAATGCAAGTTTTGTTACGCAGTTGAACATAATGTAGAGATGGTCAAGTGGTGAATATTAATACAGTGAACATTATGTAGAGTCTACCTATTTAAGCATATTTTTGTTTTAAAATACTTTTATTCAGGTATGGTTTAACACATTTAATTGTATTTCGCACTCTTATCACGCGTAAAGTAATACATAGATTTTCTCATAAATTATGTTGGTATTGCCCATCCAAACATTGCACAAGTTAGGGGGACTTTTTATTCCTTATGTAGCCAGTTAAACATTGTACTTTATAAGTGAAATTGTGATGGAATGATTTTGCTAATGTGGAGTATCAAACGAACCCAAAAGGCATTATTGTGATGGGCAAAAGTGGAGCCTGAATGCCGGGAAAGTGAACGGGTTAATCTGGCTTGTTTTATTAGAGGACATCAACTTTTTAATTTGGAAGTTCTCTATTATGCCCCAAAACTGGATTCGAATGTCAATCTCTTGCCCTCTTAATTAAGATGAATCTCTGTATGCCATTTGCCTGCTTCGTATCCCTATGAATAACTTGATGAAATGAATTGAATGGGCCTGGCCTGTTAATTTAAGATATGGATGAAATGAAATATTCCATTTTGAATAACTTAAAGAGAGAAAGAGAATATTGACTAAGAAGAAAAGAAATACAAAGCTTGCACATATGCATTACTAAGCAAACGAAAACATATCTGATTGGCAAGAAATGTACAACATGCACGCATGAGACGTAAACATTCTTTCGCTTTCTCTTTTGTACTAAAATAGATGAATTGCCGTGTATGGGCCGGCAAATTTAAGGGAAAAATGATTAAGAAAAAGCAGTACAATATTGATGATCATTAACGTAACTACAGATGTATCGTTAATTAACTGATAGGTGGTCAACTGCACAATTGTGGAGACATGATGTGTTGGTGATTTTCTGGAGAGCAGCAGCCGATATTGTGAATGATATTATTATCATCATTAATAGTACTAGCGGATAGATCAGAACGGATAAAGGCATCATCATGATGAGGAACTGCTGGTTGTTGTTGTTGTCTCTTGTTAGAAGAAGGCGGGTGTATGATTTTCAGAATGTCCTCAAAGAGGGAGACTTCACAAGGAATCTTGAGGACTCCCTGTTGTTGGAAACCAAACTCTTCTTCGGCTTCTCTCAAGAGGACTTGGAATGATTGGTGGGTTAAGTAGTCCATTGGGATCACGAATCTCTTCATCAGCTCTTCTTTGTCCTCCTTGCCAACGCACACAGCAAGGCACCCTTTGGGGACTGCATCATCCGATCTATCTTTGTCCTTCTCCGAAAATGAAAGAGTTTTCTTGAGGAACTTATTGATGCTTTTGGTGCTACTGTTGGTACTAGTACTCGTCGTGTTATTTGCAACCAAAGGAACATGAGTACTGCTATTGAGTTGAAGGTGGGTAGAGGAGGGGGATGCAGCTGCTATCTTCTTCCATTTCTTGAGGAGCTGCTGAAGCCTAACTATTTGTCTGATCTTATTAGAAGAGCTTCCAGACCTAAGAAGCTTCTTTGATGGATCCATGAATATATCTAGTTGAGTAGGCTATGTAGGGTAGCTAGCAGCTCGATGATCTACATGCATATATAGGACGGAACTAGCAACCCTAATACGTACGATTTATTAATTAACGATTATGAATTATTCTATTGCCCCCATTATGCGGATGACCTGTTGCCTATAGGTACGGTACCTTCATCAGTATTCATCATTATTACTACTTCCTTATTATTAGCAATCAAGCAATCTCCATTAATTAACTTCCTTTTCTTGAATCAATAAAGTAATCTCTATATAAAAGAAAAAGGGTAGTCTCTCGGTCTTTGGTGCCTAACCACCGTCATTATCAAATGCAGTATAGGGTGTCGTGGTTAGCTTACGTACTAAACCCATTGCCCCTTAATTGCTAGGATAGGATACCCTCTCTCTTCCGTACAAGTCACAGCTCTTCTCCTTTTCCCCTTTGTCCTATATATCCCCCAATGAAATATTATAAACAGAGAATGAAGGATATATTAATAAATAGCGTAAATTCTACAACAGTTGCATCCTAACTGTCAGTCTGTCACATCCTTCAATTCATCACAGCTCCAATGCGTCTCTTGCGCTGGCTCTCCACATTCTAATTTTTTCAACTGTACGAAAGAAATACTGCTGTATTCTAATTAAATATTAATAATACAAGTAAAATACCACGTCCGCTTGCTGCTAGTTAAGTAACTGGCTTCTCTTTATGAAAATTAAAAGAGCACTGGCCACTCTTAATGGAAATAAAAAGGACCTGACGATCTCTGTGGCATCATAATTTCTTGTGGCATGTGGTTAGTCCCTATTTCTTCGCTCCCAATCCCATGCATCCTCTTAGTTTATTAATTATATTGAATTACCTGACTCTTTCTTTTCTAATTCATCAATTTTAGTGAGTTACCTTTTACTTGATTCTCAATATTCTTCTAAATTGCTTTTAACTATTAAGTCGACCGACTTATTCTGCTTGTCTGTTTGTATCATGGATTTTGTGTACCCACTCATCTAATCTTTACATAAATATATTGTTCGATCTTGAGAAAATTATGAAGAATTTGGAGAATATTAAGGGCATCGGGATAAGGAAACCACAGCCTCGATCATTAAATTAAATGATTGGTTAGGCTTAGGCACATGATAATCCTTGAGAAAGTCAAAAGGTGCAATGATAGCAATAATGATTATATGTGTACATAGCTAATTAATGGAGATGAACGTGCAGATTAATATGGGCAGCAGCGTAAGACGTGGGAGCATATTATATTATGCTGCACTAACATCAAAGCGCTTCCAAGTTGACGGAAATAACGTGATTCATTCTTGGGGAACTACTTATACACTATTAGTATTAGTATTCCTCTTCTTCTCCATGACTCCAACTGCCATGTGATAAGTGGCCAGTTTCTACTTTGTTACTACGTACAATTCAATTGTACTGCATGCCATGTTACACATGCATGCACATCTCTCTAATAACTGTATATATAACCCTCTAGTTTATTTTATTAAAAAAAAAAAAAAATATATATATATATATATATCAGCGCTGTATTTACTTGAGCAAATGGTCGCCACTATTTTGAATAGAATAAATAAGAACAATGGATGCAACAAGAGAATGAATGAGATTTCAACTGAAATTCTACTTATACATGCCATTTATCTACGTACCGCGATAATTCCCTATACCATTCTCAGATAATTGATCACCTATCAGAAGAAATTGAATAACATTTTCTTCATTGGTTAGAGATATATGCTTTATTTTCTTTGTGGATGATACTCGAGAATCTATTTCACTCGGTCCATAACGCAGTCGCATTGTTAAACTTCGTTACATCAATCTAGTTGACCTATCACACATTTGTCCAACAGTGTTCCAATGATTTGCTATTTGTTAATCCTTTAAGTAATGAGATGGATATGACATGTTTTATAGCCTGTTTGGCCAAGCTTATTTTTTCCCCCAAAGTACTTATTTTTTCAATAAGTGCTTATTTGAAAAAAAGTGAAGTGTTTGGCCAAGCTTTTGGGAGAAAATAAATGTCCTTTAAATAGCAGATTAGCTTTTGAAAATAAAAAAATAGTTTTTCGCCTAAAAGACTTTTTTGAAAAGACTTTTTGAGAAAAATACACATAGATTTTTAAAAGTTGGCCAAACACTGATTGCTGCTCAAAAGTCTTTTAAATTAATTATCAAACACAAATCGCGCTAAAAGTATTTTTTTTTTGAAAAGTACTTTTTAAAATAAAGTTTAATATTAGAAGCTCGGCCAAACAGGCTATTAGTATCATGCCACAGGTAAATAAAACCAAGTTCCTCCTCCTTTATTTCCTTTTTCTACATCTTTTTGCAACTCAACTTGAAGGCACCATTTTTTTTCCTCAAACGGTTCGCTGTTGTACCAGTACTATCACAACTATTTATTCCGATAAATTACCCTTTAGGCTTTATCGCATAGCATATAAGCACCTTTTTCTTGTTTCGTTTCCTGTTAATAAGATAGACCGACGGAGGGCCATCAAAAATAGACTTGAGATTACCCAAATAATATCGAGGGCCATCAAAAATAGACTTGAGATTACAAAATGATATTCTTAATTAAGAGCACATTTTAGGACCCCAGCACGCCAAGAAGAGCGACATTAGTCATGGCGAAGAGATGAATATCGGTCACCAGGCCGTTTGTGATGGACCCACCAAGTTTCGGGTCAATTGGAGCCTGTCGGCCGAATTCCGGAAAATTCAAATGTACTAATACACACCAAAAACATCGATGATCATGAATTCACATTTTAGACCCTGAAACGCAAAACGGTGTTTGTCATAACGAAGCAATGAGTATCGATCACCAAGTCGTTCGTTATGGACCCGAAAAGTGTTGTATCAATCAGAGCCCGTCGACTGAATTTCGGAAAAATCCATGTGCTATGTCACGACCCAACCCCGTAGGCCGTGACTAATGCCCGATCCGGGCACCCAAACACACCTATCAAACGCTATCTCAAACGATACCAAACGCATCCAAGTATCCAACAGAAGCCGACAAGGCTATGTTTCTAATTTAGCAAATTTCCAGAACAATTTCGGCAAAGTTTCCTTTGTTTTACGGACTATCCAAAATAACCAACGCGCACAGAAAATACCAACAAAGGCTACACAGGGCCAACAACACAACATATATACAAATGCGGACCGCCGCCGCGTGCCGTAACGGGATCGCCCAAACACAACATATACAAACACAACCGTACGAAAGTAGGCACAACCCACAAACATGTCCACGTACTCTAAACGAACAGACGAATCACATGACGGGACGGGCCCCGCCGTACCCATGAACAATATACAAATGCAACGTACGAATATATATACCAAAATTATAAGCTCCGGAATGAGGGGAGCACTCCAAAAGCGAAGAGGGTGTCCTAAACAAAGTGGATCACCAAACTGCGTACGTACTGCGGGCATGAAACGAAACGGCCCCGAAGAAGGGGGGGTCGGTACGAAATATGTACGAGTATGCAAAGCGTAAAAATGTAATATACAATCCGAGATCGAATCGAAATAGGTACGAGAAAGTAAATGCATTTCCAAAATATCAAAATGTTACTTCAAAATATAAGTCATGCATGGGGCACGGAAATATGGTCGCCGCCGATGGCGCCATAACACAAAGATAACACCGTAAGGTTTCAAATCTCCGAATCTCCGTCACATATCACACACAAGATATCTCCATACACGATAACGCCAAACATAAGTGGAACCCGCCCTCGAGCGAGGAGCTCGGTGAACCATAATCACAAAGATAACACCGAATGTATCATAATGCGCACGACAACGAACCGTTCGGGAACCTATGAACGATATCATAGTAGGCACGAGCGGAGTAGTGAGTAATCATATGCATAAAATCATTATCATAAATCCAAAAGATAAGTAAAATAGTCATATTCGAAATCGGAATAATAATTATCACTTTTGTTTCAAAGGTTATCGAATTCACATAAAAGGGCGTCGCGGGACCCACGGACGAGTATGGACCCGAACTGAGCCCGCCTATGAAAAACATACTCATTCTATATCATACGAACTCCTACGAAAGTTTCAAAGCAATCCGAGCTTTTCTGAGAAAGTTATGGGCGTTTGTAGTTTTAGAATCGTTAAAGAATCATTTCTTTCCAAAAAAAAAAATCAGCTTTTACATAACCTTTACAACTTGTGAATTCCAAGGATATAAGGATCAATGTTATGGCATATTAGCACAAGAATACCAAGGAAACAATTGCGAATCATAGACAAGCTCGGATTTGCGAGAATAGAGTTTCCTAGAGGCTCGTATCATAGCCTACTTTAACTAAGGCATGCCAAAAAGAAAGGTTACTTTACATACCTCGTACGCACTCCAAGCTAGCCCAAACTCAAGCTAATCCCACCCTACGCCTCGGGCTCCCCAAGGTCTACACATACGTCATAATATGCCGAACATTAGCTATAGGCATTTAAGCATTTAATTCCAAACTAGCACTAAATTCTACAGAAATTTGGCAAATTTCCCATATTTTCGCCTATCCGAATTTTCAATTGCTCTCCTCAGTGATGTAAATACCAACAATAACATATGGACACAACCATATCTTCAATTCTTGTATTTCAATAAGAACAACTACATATCAAAACAAATTTCCCCAACTATAACATAACGATGCCCGAAATTTTAACGAACACCTACAATACACCAAGCAGCCCATATACACTTCTATGCCTTATTTCATGCAATCTTTTCAGCAAATTTCAGGGAAATACAACAGCAGCCACACGACACCACATCATCTATTCATAACATTCGATAACGATTCACATACGGCCACTACATTCTCAAGTTATTCCTAATACTCCGTAGCCTTAACGTTTTCATGTAACAACTTTATAACAGCCCAAACAATATAGATACAATGTATAATCTCATTTATCATCAATTTCCTAAGCTCAATAAGAACAACAACGACACATCCAAAACAGTCCCTAACCGATCAACATAAAGGTGCCCGAAATTCTTGCAACCGTTTACGAACATACCAAGCAAAAACCACATATGATTCTTACACATTATTTCATGTCTTCTTTTCATAAAATTTCAGTAAAATATGACCAGCAGTCACACGACAACTATATCACCAATTCGTACGCAAATAAGCGACCTTGTCATCACTATAACCTTACAACAACCCACAAACAATTTTAGTTCCAACTCTAACCATTAAATACCTTCGTTTTCATCATAAAATTCATGACAACAACAATCAAAATACCAAGTAAAATCAGTTCACTATCTTCCACACAAAACAGTCCACTACACGGCCACAATTCAACAAAATAACAACATGTTCAAATTAACACAACCTCACCTTTAACCTCCATTCTTTTCATTCTTTTTACCATGAAATCTATGATAGCAACAACCACAATTAATAAATAAAATCAGTCCATTATTCCACACCAAACAGCCCCCTACGGCTTCCACAATGCCTCAACACCAACATTCATGATTTTATACTTGCAATTCATGTTCGCCAAGTTACAACCACTTCAACATCAACACATATAATTCCATGGCTATTATCATGCTCCAACATTAACACACCTAATTGCATGGATTCAATTTACATTTGCACATTTACAACACGTTCAAATCCTTACTAAAAACGTGTAAAAAAAGATGATCAATTCTTACCTTAGCAACTTGACTTCTCAACTTGACTAGAATTTGTGAAGTGAAATAATACTTGTTCTTGCTGCCCTAGGACCAATCCCACGTTGATATGCATCTTCCAAAGGGTTGAAATACCTTGGAATTTTTTTTTTTTTTTTTTTGGATCAACAATCAAGAGCTCAAGTTCAGCCATGGCCGTGAGCTCACAAGAGCATCCATGGCATGTTTGTGGTTTCTCCTTCACTTGAAACATAATGGTGAATGTGTAGAACACTTTAGGGGGTTTAATGGTGTAAAATAAGAAGGGCTGGCCGTGCTTGGTGGTGGAGTTGCCATGGCTGGCCGTGACTCTCTCTCTCAAGCTCACTTTGTGAAGATGAAAGCTTCTCTCTCCATTTTCAGATTTATGGACTTGGGAAAATGTGTGTGGTTGAAGCATGGTCAACAAAGTAGACCATTTTGCTGCCCAAGAGGGTCTTACACGTTCCCCCACTCAAGCATGGGCAAAAAATCTGATTTGGTCATGTGCTAGTGGGGCCCACACGGCCACTAGTGCAAAATTTGTGAATATTTAAGTCTAAATCCCCACTTAATAATCCAATCATGGTTAATTAATCCCTAATCTCCATTAATATATTTACACTAAGTAAAATTTATAAACAAATTTATGTCCTAATAAAAATGGAAAGATTAAGGATTTATATTCCGTGTCCGGGAAGGGTTTCGTCTTTAACTCGCATCGATTCTTTTCTAAATAACTCGACGTATAAAATACGGGGTATAACATGCTAATACACAACAAAAACTTTGATAATCATGGACTCGCATTTCATACCCGAAAACGACAAAAAAATGACGTTTTTCATAGTGAAACAATGAGTATTGGTCACCAAGTCATCCCTGATGGACCCGAATAGTTTCGGCCTAATCGGAGCCCGTCGACTGAATTCGGAAAATCCATGTGCTAATACACACTGAAGACTCCAATAATCTTTTCAGGAAACATAAGAAAAGGGTGTTAGTCACAACGAAGCAATGATTATCGATCATTGGGTCGTTTGTGATGGACCGGCTAAGTTTCGGGCCAATCGGAGCCCGTCGAGCGAATGCTAGAAAATCCATGTGCATTAGCACACTAAAAGCTTTGATAATCATGAATTAGCATTTCGAAACCCAAAACACCGAAAAAGCGACGTTTGTCATAGGGAAGCAATGAGTATCGATCACCAAGCCGTTTGTGATGGACCCAAAAAGTTGCGGCCCAATCGGAGCCCCTCGACTGAATTTTAGAAAATCCATGTGCTAAAAACACACAGAAGACTCCAATAATCATAAATTCGTGTTTCAAGATTCCGAAACGTCAAAAAAAAGTGGTGTTAGTCACAACAAAGCAATGAATATCGATCGCCAGGTTGTTTGTGATGGACCGGCCAAGTTTCGGGTCAATCGGAGGTTGTCGACGGAATTCCGAAAACTCAAGTGCTAATACACACCAAAAGCTTCGATAATCATGAATTCGCATTTTAGACCCCAAAACGTCAAAAAAATGACGTTAGTAATAGCGAAGCGATGAGTATTAGTCACCAAGTTGTTCGTGATGGACCTGAAAAGTTTCCGCCAATCGAAATCCGTCGATTGAATTTCGGAAAATCCACGTGCTAATACACACTGAAGACTCCAGTAATTATGAATTCGCGTGTCAGGAGTCCTAAAACGTTAAAAATCTAATTGCTCTGTCCATAACGCTGTCGCATTTTTAAGCTTCATTACATCAATCTAGTTGACCTATCATACATTAGTCCAACAGTGTTCCAGTGATTTTTCTATTTATTAATCCTTTTAGTTCTGAGATGGATATGACATGTTTTAGTATCATGCCACGGATAATACAACCAAGTTCCTCCATTCTTCTACAATATCGTCTTATCGCAATTCAACTTGAAGGCACCATTTTTTCCTCAAACGTTTCCTGGTTTACCAGTACCACAACTATTTCTTCCGATAAATTACCCATTAGGCTTTATCCCATGGTATATAAGCACCTTTTTCTTCTTTCGTTTCCTAGAGGGCCATCAAGAGTACATTTGAGAACCCTGAAACGCCAAAAAGAGTGATGTTAGTCGTGGCAAAACAATGATTATCGATCACCGGGCCCGGTGTGTTACACCTCGGATTTTTGTACGTTAAAGTCGCATCATGAGTTAGTCGACGCAAGTTCAAAAGAAATTATCTTGAGGTTAAAAGGGATTGAGCTTATTAATATAAATGGTTATAAGAGTCTATAAATAATATTAGTAATTGGCGGAAGGTTTAGAGGGTGAATGAATCAAAGAAGCATGAGTTTCGTCAAAAGTCGGCAAGTTGGGAATACGATATCTTGTACTTTTGGGTGAGATTAGGAGTGCTTCACATGCTAAGCAAGTAATGATATGAAGTATTTGAATTGTATAATGGTCTCTTGTTAAGTTTGGAAGTCAAAAGAGTTGTAATACGAAAGGCGTCGCAAGTTAAGTTTGTAAATTTCACTGAAATTTGGGTCAGATGTCTCGGAGGTTTTCTCTCAATCTACTTGGAGTTACAGTCTGATCTACCTATAAAATCGAAGGTCTACAAGTCTATTTTCCAGTGCATTTTACCGTTCATCGATACGACATCGGAGTAGATAGATATTCACATTTTCGTCTAAGGACGCAACTCTAACGCAAGGAACAATGTGGCAATCATAGAATTGTGATTTTCTCGCTATTTCACTTCTCGGAAGGAATCCCACCTTGAACTAACTTGTAGTTTGGAGTGTTTGTCATTATTTAAGGTATATTTTAACTTTTTTTTAATCTCTTTGAGCTCCTACAAGCAATTAATCATAGAAATTGGTGCAAAACCTCATAGAACAAGCTCTTCTATATTCTTATGAAACTTTCATGAACTTAGCTTATTTGTTAGACTGTTTTGTATGGCTTTGTTGTGTTGTTTGGAGCTGTAGTGATATGGATGGGATCATATTGAAGAGGAGTAGTAGAAAAGTAGAATTTGGCAGCGTTTTACGAGGAAATTACTCTACAAAAGGGCCTATAAATTCACTCCCATGAGTTGCTCGATTAAATATCTAAATGAAGATTTCTATAAGCTATGACCTTGGTTTTGATCTTGAATAGTCCGTATTATGTAGGAAATCGTTCGTAAGGCGTTCAAGGACTCGGGAAACATATAACACTCCATCGACGAGGTATGTAGGGCTTTCTCTTCTCTTCTTGGCATGACTAGAATTCAAATGAGCTTTCATTGAAACGTTATCCCCGTTAACTTGTGTCGACCACGTTCACTAATGAACAAGCTAATCTCTACTTCCTATATGACTTGCATAAAAGAACTCTCTACGCTTCCATGTATCGAGGTTGTTCCAAAATGATTAACCTTACTTCTTCTCATGAATAGTTCACATTGAAATACTTTCTCACATTTCGTATCCTTCTTGTTTACCAAGAGAAGTATATTGTTCATCGTGGTACTTTTCCGTCAAAGTTGAGTCGATTTCACTTCATAATGATAAAGGTAGTTCCTTATTCATATGTAGCTTGTGTTGTAGTATCTTCCTGCACTTCGTATCTTCTCGCATCTTTTATCATTTGTTTATTGATTAAGAAAGAATGTTCACTGTGGTACTCCTTATGTGGAAGTCGAGTCAGTTGTACTTCCTTCATTTGGAATTGATCTTTACCTCATATGTACTCCGTATCAAAGTATATCCCTCATGTTTTCTACATTTGTTGTTCCCTGAATTGAAAGATAAAGAACGTAGCGACAATAACGATAGTCGGAGGATAATGACGATAGGTCACTCCGAGTCTTTCTATGATATTCCTTTTGACGTCGGTCTTACATTTCACTTATATATATGTATTTATTTTCATTACCGTGCCGCGCTATAGTCGTCCGGGCAGGCACGTAGATGTTCACTTAGATGGATTTCTTTCATTACCGCGTCATGTCATAGACGGCCGGGCTGGCACGTAGCTATGCATACCACTGATCAGTTGGGCAGAGATGATGATATGATGATGAGCTCACCCCACAGAGGGATATATATTATTATATGATATGATATGTTAGAAGCCTCCACCGTGAGGAATGATTTTTACGAGCATACAGTTATATTCACGTTGTGGTTTTGATAGCCCTCAGCGGCTTGTTTCAGAGTTCAGGTTGCCTCTACATTGTCACGACCCAACCCCGTAGGCCGTGGCTGGTGCCCTAATTGGGCACCCATACACACCTGTCAGACGCTACCTCGAATTATATCAAACGCATCCAAGAATATCACAAAAGCCGACAAGGCGGTGTTTCAAAGTTAGATAATTTCCGAAAAATTTCGGCGAGTTTCCTTTGTTTTACCGACTATCCAAAATAACCCCGCGCACGTAAAATACCAACAGAGGCCACACAGACCAACGGGGAACATCATATATACATATGCGGACCGGCCGCCGCGGCGAATGGGATCGCCCAAACACAACGTATACAAACACAACTGAGCAGAGGTAGGCACGACCCACAACCATGTCCACAGACCTCTAAACAGACAGACAGAATCGTATGACGGGACAGGGCCCCGCCGTACCCATGAACGAATATATACAAATGCATTAACGAATATATACCAAAAATATGAGCTCCGGAATGAGAGGAGCACTCCAAATAGCAGGAGAGGGTGTCCTAGGCAGGTGGATCACCAAACTGTGCGTCTGTACCTGCGGGCATGAAACGCAGCCCCCCGAAGAAAGGGGGGTCAGTACGAAATATGTACTGAGTATGCAAAGCAGAAAATGTAGTATACAATTCTGAGTTCAAATCGAGATAGAGATACAGAAAATAAATGCATTTCCAAAATATCAAAATATTACTTCAAAATATCAATCATGCATAGGGCACAGGAAAATATGGTCGCCCGTCTGTCGATGGCGCCATAACACAGCATAACACCAGAAAGTTTCAAATCTCCGAATCTCCGTCACATATCATACACAGCATATCACCATACACAGCATCACACCAAATATAAGTGGAACCCGGCCCTCGAGCGAGGAGCGCGGTGAACCATAAACACAGCATAACACCGGAATGTATCATAATGCGCACGACAACAGAACCGGCCCGGGAACCGGCGAACGATATCATAGTGGGCACGAGCGGAGTAGTGAAGAATCATATGCATAAAATCATTATCATAAGTCCAAGAGATACATAAAATAGTCATATTCGAAATCGGAATAATAATTATTACCTTTGTTTCAAAGGTTATCGAATTCACATAAAAGGGCGTCGCGGGACCCACGGACGAGTATAGACCCGAACTGAGCCCGCCTATGAAAAACATACTCATTATATATCATACAAACTCCTACGAAAGTTTCAAAGCATTCCGAGCTTTTCTGAGAAAGTTATGAGCGTTTGTAGTTTTTGAATCGCTAATGAATAAGTTCTTCAAAAAAAAAGCTTTTAAGTAGCCTTTGCAAATTATTAATTCCAAGGGTATAAGGATCAACGTTATGGCATATTAGCACAAGGATACCAAGGAAACAAGTGCAAATCATATACAAGCTCGGATTGCGAGAATGAGTTTCCTCGAGGCTTGAATCATAGCCTAATTTAACTAAGACATGCCAAAAAGGAAGGTTACTTTACATACCTCAAACGCTCTCCAAAATGACCCAAACTCAAGCTAATCCAATCTATGATTCGGGCTGCCCGCGATCTATAAACAAGCCATAAAATGCCAAACATTAGCTAATGACTTTTAGGCCTTACTTTCCAAATTCGCCCTTAATTCTACAAAAATTTGGGCAGCATTTCCCCTGTAAATAGGCTACCCCGAGAATTCAACTCGGCCAAAACAATCAACAACAACAACAACCAACCAACCAACCTAACAACATCAACAACCAATCCAAAAGACGAAACAACAACAATAGCTTTCTTTTCCATTATTCAACAACTTACATAAAATTCAATTCGACGACTTAACTTCAAGCCAAAATCGACGCTTATACATTCACATACTAACCCAAACCCCTACCAACAATATTCAAGGACATTCTAAGCAATTCATACAACATTTCCCATAATCCAATTTTTTCTCCAAGTCGGCGAAACATTTCCCCAACCGAGACAAAACTTTAATTTTTTTCTTCATTTTCAAATCATGATTTGTATCCACAATTTATATTCTAACAATGCTATATCATCAATATACCAATTACATTAAATACATAATGACCTCCAATTCAGTCCGCATCAATCACAATATCAATTTGAGTCAATAAACATTCATTTCCAACATAAGATTCATAGCGACGACGATTAAGACATTAAGCGACGTTCATTCGTTCATTGTCATATAATGTGACCCATTTCGATCAACACTACACAAATACATATATGGATGATTCTCAATTGTTCTTCACCTTACAATGATCATAATCAACTAACTAGGCATTAATTCATAATTTCAATCACAACACAACAACACCCATCACACGCCCAACCCTCATACATATGGCATCCACTTCAACATTCTTTATTTCATGATTTTCAACCATTATAAGATACTACAACATGAATATAACCTTCATAACACAAAAACAAGATCAAATCTTACCTTTTTTTCTCTTCAACTTCCAATAGCCTAGGGTTTCCAAAAGATGAAAAACAATGGATTGATCGCTCCAACGATGCTTCCACGCTACTTAGGGACCTCAATATAGTGGGTTTTCATCAACAAAATATTTTTGGAAGGACAAGAAATGGAGGTGGTTTTCTCTAGGCTGGCCGAGAACCTTCAAAAAAGAGGGTCTTCAACTTTGCTTTTTTTTTTTCTAAGTATGGATGAATGAGAATAAAGACTAGCAAGTCATCTTTTCACCACTTAAATGAAGTGTACACTCCCTTGGCCCACATTAAAGAGTTGTTCCACTCAAAAGATGACACAAATTGTGTGGGCACCACAATCCACTATGCACGGCCCACATGGAATTTGTGGATGATTTTCCACTTCCAATTTTATCACTTTTGGTCCTAAATTTTCCTAATTGTTCCATACCAATAAATTCATGCACAACTTATATCTTAAAATAAAATCGAAAGTCAAGAATCCCGACTTTGTATCCCGAAATAGTTTTTGTCCTTAACTTATCATAATTAATCCAGATTATTCCAATGTACAAAATACGGGTTCTAACATACATCTCCTCTCTTATTCTTTATATTTCTTATGCTTACACTTACGCCCTACATATTCCGTACTAACGCCTTTTGTGCGTTGTGATCATGCCCACAGGTACAGGTAGACAGATTGGTGTACCTTTCTCGATAAATTTTGAGTTCAAATAGGATGTTCGAACTCCATTCTCCGGAGTTGCTGGGCAAAGTCATCAAATAGGATGCATGCATATATATACATATATTTAGATGGTGTTTGGTATGGCGGGGCCCTGTCGCGACCAGTTGTTGCATTTTAGTACTCTTAGAGGCTTACAGACTATTAGTTAGTGTTGATGTGTTTCGTTGGCCTTGTCGGCCTCAATTATGCATATATATGTTATTGGGCCTTGTCAGCTTATGATTAATATTAGGGATAAGGCATCATTACCCCCCTCACCTAGTAGCGTTTTTGCTACGACACACCTTACCTAATGTTTGGTCCTATCACCCTCTTAAACTATTTAAAACCGTAATATTTTACCCCTAAACGCCGATGCCCACTCTCGTATGGGAGAGTGACATACACTCTCCTTCTAAACCACATGTGCATTTATTTTTATTTTTTTAATATTCGGCTTACGTGTCAATTTTTACGAATAAAAAAATAAAAAAGCGATTTTTTCTTTTACAAAATTTATTTTTAAAACCCGTTTTTTTTAAAAAAAAGTGAATTAAAAACGATTTTTCTTTTAAAAAATTTATTTTTAAAACCTGTTTTAAAAAAAAAAAAAAAACGCGAATTAAAAAGCTGATTTTTCTTTTAAAAAAATTTATTTTTAAACCCGTTTAAAAAAAAAAAAAAAAAAAACTGAAAAGTCAAATTAAAAACTGATTTTTCTTTTTAAAAAATCATTTTTAAAACCCGTTTAAAAAAAAAAAAAAACTGAAAATGCGAATTAAAAAAATGATTTTTCTTTAAAATATGGAAAAATGGATTTGTTAATAATATGGAAAGCTTGATTATTTTTTTTAAAATGTCTTAAAAGATCTTGATTTTTATGATTTCATTTTCTTAGGACACTTTTATTTTTCAAATAAAATCCGGAAAAAAGTGTTTTTCTTGTCAAAATTTGAAAAAAAAAACTGATTTTTTATAAAATTTTGAAAAAATTAATTATTTTTTAAAAATGTGAAAAACTATATTTATATTCATATTTTAAGAAAATACAAATTTTTAAGAAAAAATTAAGTTTTTCAGTTTTTTATGTTTCTCACTCTCAAAGAGAGTGAAACACACTCTCCTTGCCACATCAGCATTTAGGGGTAAAATATTACGGTTTTAAATAGTTTAGGGGGGTGATAGGACTAAACATTAGGTAAGGTGTGTCGTAGCAAAAACGCTACTAGGTGAGGGGGGTAATGATGCCTTATCCCTTAATATTACAGAGTTCAGATATCACGATTGGTTCGCTTGGGCCTTCGGGTGTCGAGTGCCGGCCACACCCTCCCAAGGTTGGGGTGTGACAGGGTGAGATGGAATCGCCAAGTTTCGGGCCAATCGAAGCCGGTCAACCGAATTTTGAAAAATCCAAATGCATTCGCATTTCAGATCCCAAAACGCCAAAAAGTGACGTTTGTCATAAAAAAGCTAATAGTATCGATCACCAGGCCATTTGTGAAGGACCCAAAAAGTGTCGGCCTAATCGGAGCTCGTCGACTGAATTTCAAAAAATCCATATGCTAAATTCATGTTTCAGGACTCCGAAACGTAAAAAAAAAATGGCGTTAGTCACAACAATGCAATGAGTATCGATCACCAGGTAGATTGTGATTGACCGGTCAAGTTTCGGGTCAATCGGAGAGCGTTCACCTAATTCCAAAAAAATCCATGTGTTAATAGACACCAAAAACTTCGATAATCATGAATTCGCATCTCAGACGCTGAAATGTCAAAAAAGTGATATTTTTCATAGCGAAGCAGTGATTATCTGTCACCAGGCCTTTCATGATGGACTCAAAAAGTTTCGACCCAATCAAAGCCCATCAACTGAATTTCGAAAAATGCATGTGCTACTCACTCAAGGCTCCAATAATCATAAATTTGCGTTTAAGGACTCCGTAAAGTCAAAAATGCAGTGTTAGTCACGACGAAGCAATGAGTATCGATCACTAGGTCATTTGTGATGGGCCGACCAAGTTTTGGACCAATCGGAGACCGTCGAACGAATTCCGAAAAATCCATGTACACACAAAGAACTTCGATAATCATGAATTTGCATTTCAGACCCCGAAATGCCAAAAAAATGAGGTTTGTCATAGCGAAGCAATGAGTATCGATCACCGGGCCGTTCGTGATGGACCCAAAAAGTTTCAACTCAATCGGAGGCCATCGACTGAATTTCGAAAAAAATCCATATGCATATACACACTAAAGATTCCAAGAATCATACACTCGCGTTTCAAGAGTCTGAAATTCAAAAAAGCGATGTTAGTCACGCGCAGCAGTGAGCATCGATCATCATGTAGTTGGTGATGGACCGGCTAAGTTTCGAACGAATCGGAGATCGTCGACCGAATTTCGAAACATGCATATGCTAATACACACCAAAAACTTTAATAATTATGAATTCGCATTTCAGAACCCCGAAACCCCCAAAAAAAAAAAAAAACGTTCGTCATAGCAAAGCAGTGATTATCGATCACCTGGCCGTTCATGATGGACCCAAAAAGTTTTGGCCAATCGGAGCCCATCAACCCAATTTCACACTGAATACTCCAATAATCATGAATTCGCGTTTCAGAACCTCCAAACGTAAAAAACAAAACAGTGTTAATCACGACGAAGCACTGAGTATCGATCACCATGCAGTTTGGGATGGACCCGCCAAGTTTAGTGCCAATCGAAGCCCGTCAGCCAAATTCTGAAAATCCATGAGCTAATATACACCAAAAACTCCGATAATCATAAATTCGCATTTCAAACCCCGAAACGCCAGAAAACAACGACTATGAAGTAATGATTATCGGTCACCGAGCCATTTCTGATGGACCTACGGAGGGCCATCAAAGGTAGACTTGAGATTACCCAAATGAGATTCTTAATTAAGAGCTAAGACACATATTTTGCTGGAAAAATAACTTTTTGCATACTACCGAACATGATTGTTGTGACTGAAGTCATCTTTTCAATAATATGTGTTTGATTACCAGAAAGTGACTTCTCCCATTTATATAATAGGGTAGTCACTTACCATTCAACTATCTTAACTTTTAGATATAATACCTCAGGACTCTCTTGAACTTGGCACCGTTATTCGGTGCACACTTACACTAATTTTGGTCCTAGTAATACCCTGAACTTGGCAGTTCAATACCGCTCACCCCTTGGATATTGACATGACAAAGAACACAAATGCACTCGAAGGTGAATCCACGATTAGAAGTTCGTGGATTCCTACAGTGATCCCAACTTAATACATAATAATAATTGTCCTCACAATCAAACATTTATAGCTATTTGGTGGGTCTCTTAATACATATATACCCTCCCTCCCCTAAACCACACTTGTGTTATTACACTGAATATGTTGTCGTCGCCATCTTGGCAAAAGCAATTGGGTTCCCATGAATCCGTATATCATATTCTAAGTCCGCCTTTGGCTACACTCTCCTTTAGGGGGTGCATGTAGCATTTGGGGGTGGCTGGGGGAGCTAGAGGGGTGGGTGCGGGGGGGGGGGGGGGGGTTGGAGGGAGGAAAAAGTTTGCTTTTCAAAGTCTCGGATAAGAAATCATGCTCGAGTAAAAGCGGGAATGTTTTTCATAAAAAGGTATCCAAAGTTAAAAATGGGACATCATATGAAATATTTTAAAAGATTGTGTATTTTGATTATTAATTCTTTAAAGTGGATCTTCTGAAAAAATAATAGACAATTCAGCCCATTATTGTACAAGAGAAATGGTAACAAGCAATCGGAGTAATTTGCAGGCATCGACCTTTTGATTCACAGATCTACATGAAATTCCATCTGCAGAGAAACAATCATAGCCAGAGGCTAGTTTCAAGGCACACAACCTGCCTCACAGAGCAACCAAAAAAAAAAAAAAGAAATGGAAGCACATCCAGGATGATCATTTTTGAAACAATTTTCCAACATCACACTTCCCATTGTTAAAGATTTCCTATGGCACACTTTACCTTGTTGCAACAAAAAGAAAAAGGAACTCCTATATCTACATTGAATGGGAACTCTGAAGAAGAAACTATCCACGCTGCACACCTCAAAATGTGTCAACCGGCCCCTCTGAAACCAACAGACCTCTCACTCTTGACGACCTTGATGAATTTGACTGTCCTTGCATAAGAAGAAGTTGCAACTAGCTCTGTAAAAGTAAAACGTTTTCATGAGATGTAGAAAGCACCAAGGACACTACTGTTGCAGCATCTACCTACTATTTGAAAATTCAGACCAAGAATATACATAGCGGGTCAAAGCAAGAATGGGCAACGAAACAGCCCAACGGTATCAGAAAATTGGGCCTAGGCATAGGGCATAATTGTTGAATATGGAAAAGTTAGGTTAAAGGGATGCTTTTGAATGATGAATATCCAGAGAGGTAGTATCAACAAATGCTAACATACTTGCAAAGACAGATAGTAAATTGAAGTGCATCCTCCATCTAATAGGAATAGAGTTCCCAGCTTAACTGTTTAAAAAAAAAAAAAAAAAAACTAAAACTTTTATAAAAGTCGAAAGTCACACATACCTTCAGCATAACAAACAAAAAGAGGCACCACGATGGTAAAGTTCTAGATGTTTCCAAAGGCCTTGAAAGAATCATTGTGATGGAATAAGGACAAAAAGCTATTGTTGTATAGCTGTAGAGGTAGTTACAAAAAGCAAAAGACGGTAAAATCTTTGAAGAGTGTAACAGAGTTAAGAGAGAAGCTAAGAAGGTTGTTACCAATGCCTCAGGTAAAACTCTAGATGACTCGTACCGAAAGTTGGGGACATGGGACAAGGAGAAAGAAACATAAAGCTCACACGAATGATAGAGAAGTTTTGCCACAGAACAGCGAGATGAGAGAGAGGTAAAGGTGCTACTATGATATACTGGACCACTCAAATCTTAAAGGATAAGTTTAAGGATCTGCAAACATCCGCGGAAGATAGACACTTTAAGCAGTGGTTGGAGCAGTATCATCACGCTATTCAACGACATATATTACGCAGTGGAAATTTTCCAAACGAGTAGAGAAAGAGTACATTAAATACGATATAAGAACCTAGAAGATATCCAAAGTTGAGCAAACTATAGTGTTACCAAACTTGTATAAGTCATATGATGAAACTTTCAGAAAGAGTGATAGACCACACACTTTGTAGCATTACAAGGATGATAGTGAACCAATTCAGAATTTATGCCTAGTAGAAATATAACAGGGATGATAAGAAGATAGATAAGAATTTGTGATGTATCCACTTGATATTCATTATGTATATGTATACATAGGAGACATAGCAAGGGTGAGAACAGTAAGGAGATACACAGGAATTTTCTGTAATAGCACAATTACACATAGCTCTGGCTTGAACCCTTATTTGTTCACGGATACGCTAACCAATGTATAGACGATAAGATCTTATACTTCAAGCTAGTTGCAGATAATACCGAGTTAATTGATTAAACCAGCTGCCAACTCAAGCAAAAACTTAAACTAAGGAGAAGCATGCATGAGAATATAATTTTATGATTAGTAGAATAATAATTTTAGGAACTCCAGGTGTTTTGAAGAGAAGCACAAATTATTACAGAGGATTATAAGTTAGATTTTCCTTTGTTGTTTCATTCTTGGCGTAAACTGGAATATCCTAACGAGGCAGAAACTTATTAGAGCTCATAGAGTCTGTCTAAGTTCAGAGGGTCATACTTCTGGGTTTTAGCTCACGTGTAAAGAATTTACAGCACTCCCTTTGTGTTATTTTGTGGAACCAATCATTACCTTTTTCAAGAAAGAAAAATTCGGATTAGTAGAAGTAAGACAATATATGAAATGGGTCCAAACAGAGAAACGAATTTGACAATTTATATAGTTGGCCATCTTAGGTTGAATGACCGTTACTCTTTCAAGAATCCAGCTTAATTAGTTCCAAGTTTAACCAAAAAAAAAAAAATCAATATTTAACATTTTAAAATGTGAAAAGTTCAAAAAGCTCGCATTTCTCATATAGTTAATGATGAACGTCTAAGACTATTTTCAAAATTTAACTTCACCGCCTGTGGTTTCACTTTGTCAGATAGTCACATTAACCATCGATCGTGCAAAGAGGACAATAATTATGGGATAGAATGAGGAAGATGTAACTTCTGATCATCTCTCGAACTTGATCAGTGACTTAAAGACATTACCTTATTTTGCTTAGGTGGTCTAATTGGAGGGCCTCCAGCATTTGGTGAACTCGTCCTTTTAGCAGGCAAAGATCTTAGTGAAGACCTAGACTTGTTCGAAGATATTAGTGCTGAAGAAAGAAGAGCATCAACAGCATCACGTTGTTGCTTCCTCTCTGATATTATATGATCAGGTTTTTTAACCTGATTACAAGCTCCAATCCCATCTTCCACATCCTTCTGCAGAAGAGTTGTCGTAGCAGGCTTCTTCCAACCTCTCGTATTCTGCAGTTTATCATCGCGTTCCAAAGGTTCTTGAACTTTTTCAGATGCAACAGATATAGAATGTTTATGGTTATCACTCCCTGACTTCTTTGAATTCCCCGAGTTACTCTCTAAGCTGTCACATTGTTTTCCGCAATGCCCATGTACTTTCCTCTCTTTCCTGTGCTTCTTACTGATCTTTTCGCAACTTTCACTTGATTCTGATTGATTTTTCCCGAGTAAAATATGCACACCCTTGGTATTTCTGCCATCATAATTATCGAGATCCTTTTCCAACAAAAGACTATTTTCATCTTTAGATCTTTGTTCCCCCTCAACGTTTTTTCCAGACAGATCAGCACGTACTGGAGTGTCAATTGGAGCTCCAAAGCTGGCGTCTTTTCTTTTCCTATCTGTCACATGCTTTACATTCTTCTTTTGTCTATCAGCATGCTCATATGTGGCTTCAGCCCCTTTAACATGCTTCAAATTCCTTGAATAGTTTTCTGGTTTATCTAAAGTCAAATGTTTCTCCAGATCACATGATTTAAAAGTAGCATTATATGGTCTTTTAAGTGACATCACTAACTCTCTTTCTTTTGCATTCTTCACTAAAGCTGCCCAGTTTTGGTTCGTCCGCAATGTCCTTGCGTTACCCATGATCCACAAAGACAGCCTTGCCCTAGTCAAAGCAACATTCATCCGCCTTACATCAGCCACAAAACCAATACGGCTAGAATTAATCTGTGTTGCATTCGAGCATGCCTCGAATGCCCTCACAGTGGAGAGTATAACTATATCAACTTCTCGACCTTGAAAACCATCGACTGTATTAAACTCCATGTCAGCAGTGATAGAAGATCCAAATGCACTTGAAAATCGAGAGCGTAGTAGAGAAAGCTGACACCGATAAGGAGTTATAATACCAATTCTTCCACCAACAAACTCAGATGGGAACCTAAGCATGGCATAAGATGTAAAACTTGAAAACAACGGAAGTAGAATTTTTGAACAAAAAAACGAAAGGAATGTACCTCCTCTTGAAAAATCTTAACACTTCAACTGCAGCATCAGCCTCACACTCATTGTAGAGGGATAATGTGCCAGATTTTTTATCATGGAGCTCCTTCCCATCCACAACATCAAAGAATACATAGGGACCAAGGCCCTTAGTGCCATGAAATGATGCAACTTTGCTGGATAACTGGTCTCCATCAACCAATTTACCATCATAAAAATGGAAAGAAGGAAAGCGGCATATCTCCGGGTGCATCCTATACTGCCATTTACAGAAACCATTAGATGACGGATAGTTTATAGGTGCAGATAAAGCAAAAACCAAAACCCTTGTACAACAACCAGGCTGGTTCCTTATTTTTGTTATTTGGTAGGCACGAAGAGAATCATGCTTGTTAACACTTTGGTGATTGACGAAAGTCCAGACACCATATCCTGTTTTTTAAAGACAAATGATGCGTTGCTTAACGGTTACTACTGACCAAGTGCAAACAATTTAACCAGCAGACGGTTGATCAAGGAAACTGCAGCATGAAATTACTGGAAGCCCTATCAGAGCAACAGTCCTTCCATCTCACATCAATTGGCTGCTGACTCATGCAGCCTATAGCCATCACAAAATCTTGAAAATATATTTTAGAACTAAAAGGTCTACAAAGTTCAAGCGAACAGTACCTGCCGTGTGAGCATGTTGACAGGATAACCAGCCCTTTGCAAGCGTTCAAACATGCTACATTGGAAAGAAAATTTGCTGGCAATGTTAGAGAGAACCGTGGCTGGAAGCTGCTTTGGATCACCCACCTTCAACACCAATATTACTCTTCAGTTAATATTCTTAGCCTACATTACAAAATATATAAATCCTAAGCTTACCATCACACATCTAGTTCCCTTTGATTTTAAGAGTTGAAGTGGTATGAGGGAAGCAGGTTCCAGAGCCTGAAAGTTGTGAAACGCAAATTATTAGGAAAGTCTGAATGGTGATCCATCCTATAAAACAGCAAATGGAGAAAGAAAGAGAAACCAGGGAAAAAGAAAGAACAAATGAAAAAAGATTCTATACTTGAGCAGCTTCATCAATCACAACTGCATCAAATAGGACACCCTCCGATGAACTGCTAAATCTCTGGCTGGACACAGATGCTGCACAAACCCCATACAGATCTCCACCACAGCCACTCAGTGTAGTCACCACAATCTCAGCCTCTTTTAGTATAGCCTTCCGTAATTTTTGTCTAAGAGCTTTTGTTTCTTCATTAGCTTTCTTCTCCCGTGCCTGAGCAGCAGCGAGATCCATGTATATTGATTTCTTTTTTTCATATAATATTCTCAGCTTTGCTTCTACTTCTGCATCAGACAATTCCTTTGCATTATCTGCTTTATCAGTGTCTCCTTCCAATAAACAGTTGGAATCAGAATTTCCATCCCGTAAACTAGCTCTTTTAGCTTCATAACATTTGATAGTATCAACCAACTTCTCAAGATTAGACCGCAAGAATGTCAAAGTATCCTTGTCGGCATCATTCGTTGAATCGGTTGCATTCATTTTCTCCTCAGCTATGCGGTGATCAACAAGTGTATCAATGAAGAACGGCAATGAATTAGGATGAACTGTTTTCGCATTACCTACTCTAACGATATAAGGCTTATACATCGTCCCATCACTGCCATAAAGGCCTTCACTGGTTATCCTGGACACTAGTTCATCTACAGCAGCATTTGATTGTGCACAGATGAGTATTCTTCTTTTACTACAGTTTCCCATTGGTTTATCATTCTCTAAATCTTCGTTAAGTTGTCTAGCCAAGGCTGCGTCCTGCCATGCCCTAGCAACAGCTGCAGCTTGACAAATCCGCTGTCTTGAAGCAGTGCGAGACATTCCAGTAGACTTTGGACCTCCATTTGATGATCTCTTGGTGTCCACTTGGGAGAAAGCAAGCAAAGAACTGACAATGGCCACGATCACTCGGGTCTTCCCGGTACCTAATTGAAGTTGTCCAACAATGAAAAGAAGTAAAATAAGTATTTTGCATAGCACAATGAATAAAAAGAGAGATAAAAATGACACACCTGGAGGACCCTGTATTAGGGATAATTGAAAATCCTTTTTAGGATCAAAAGGTCCAATAGCAGCACTGATAGCTTGCAGTTGACTGTCATTATATGCCGTTTTGAGGACTTGCTGCAAAGGTCGAGATAGTTTATTGAAACTCTCACCGCAGTGCTTACTGTGATCGTAACTGGTGGGATTCAAGATAACAGGAAGCAAAGGGATTCCCCTAATAGCCGACAATGCTTGAAATTCTCTGAGTTGAGAAGTTATGGTCATTAGCCGACTAATGCACCATTTGCTTCGCTCAACAAGAAACTTTCGAGCTCGCATCAGATGAGGTCTATTTTGCAAGTACAACCTGATGAGTACGATACTTGATCTCCTCTTACAATCTTTTTCACGTTTTTCCACCTGCAGACAGTCAGGATGCTTCAATATCATCACACCAAGACATCCACATGATCACATCTAAATGTCTAATAGATGGTACATGGTTTTCAAAAAAATCAGAGCTCTGACTGTTTGATTAAATAAAATCCAAAGTACAAGTCATCAGACAAATAACAACCAAAAGTCAAAATAAAGGTTGAAACAGTTGTACATATGTATAAAGCACAACACTATCATCAATTAGAAATTTGGCTGGGAAGTTATCACCTGCTAAGATATTTATCCCAAAAAAGCCTGTGCATGCCGGGGCATGTCTCCACAGACACTTAATGATCCCTCAAACTTATTTCTTGGATAAATTATTCTTAAATGAGAATAAACAACACCCAAGGGTGTGGCCTAGAGGTCAACGAAGTGGGTTGAGAACCATGGTCTCATCTTCAAATCCCATCAGAGGCACAAACAGTAGGTGATTTCTTCGCATTTGTCCAAACGTTGGTGGGCAGAGTTACCCGGTACATGTGCTTGTCGGTGATAGCAGGTACGCCGTGAAAAATTAATCGAGGTGTGTGCAAGCTAGCCCGGACATAATGGTTATCACAAAAATGAGAGACATCAAAAAAATGAGAATAAACAAAGGTAAGTTTATATTAGCATAGTCAAACAAACAAATGAAGTAAGAGAGCGAGGGAAAGGTAGGATTTAAAAAGATTAATGCACTCATTAATGAATTAATAGTGATCAACCAGTACCCACTGACGTCCTAAAGACAACATATGCTAAGAGTTTATGCACTGAAAAAAAAACCAACAGAGGTCATACCAAAAGCAACCAATTTCCTCCGGAATAGATAATTTAAACATCAACCAATAACTAGTCACAACATAATAAAACTGCTCAAGAAGCACACTTCACCTTTCCCACGATGTGAATATCCGGACAAGAATTCCTCAGGGGTTGTCGTGTAAGCAAAATAAGATCATTGTCTGAGCAGCTTTTAGAACCAGCTGAATCAACATCCTCGTGAACACAGCGAATGAAGTGAAAATCATCAATTCTTTCAACTGACATTACAGAAAGACTGCCGCAAGACATCTCTTCTAGAGAAGTTATCTCCTGAAAGGAACTCTGCAGTTGTGCTTTAAACTCCTCCAATATAAGTGGACGGAAAATTTCAACATATTCATCAACAGATTGGAAACGAACAGGAACCTCCTTTAATTTACTCAAACTATCATTCTTTCCTGCACCTTCAGTTGTCAATCCAACTGTTAAAAAGTAATTGAACTCTAGAATAGGTCTATACCAATCATCAAGCCTCACAGCTTTAAATCTCTTCACTCCATCATCCAATCTCAAAGCATTAGACTTATTATCAACTGGCAAGCTGAGTTGAATGACTTTCCTTTTCGGCCCGGAGAGACCTGTTTTTATGGAGAATGATTGTTGACGTCTAGCTGAAGTGAGAAAAGCTAACTCCCGATCACTTTTGTTTTCACATACAAGCTCTTTCAAGACTGCATCATTACTTTTTATAACCCGTTCATCAGCTTTCCCATCATTCTCTTTCATACTCACGCCTCCATGAGATGAGCTCCCTACAGCAGAACGAAGCTCAGAGGTGACAGAACTATTTTCTTTGGAATTCAGATTTATACAATTTAAATGGCAATTGATATCAGTTCCCTTGCTCTTAGGCTCCATAGCTTTTGATTTGGCAAGAGGCGAAGCCTGTAGAGCATCTAATTCAAGTCTTTGGATATCCAGATCCAAACAAAGATCAACTGGCTGAGAAATCTTCCTGGAGTCAATTTCTTTCACAGGATCAGAATACAAAACTCTCCCAGCAATATGGCCAACAGGTTTAGGATCGAAGCTGACACCAGAATTGATATCAGCACCAGCAGACGTATCTGTTTCTGTTTCATCACCTGAATTAACTATCAAATTACTTCTTTCCTCACCAACTAATGTTTTCAAGTCTGGAATATGCATTCTTTTACCAACCCCACTAAAAGGCTTGGCTGCTTCAGCTAAAGAGTTGTCAGCAAGAACAGATTCTTCACCAGGCAAACATTTGAAATCAACACTAGTTTTTTTCAAGTCAGTGTAACTCCCATCCACAAGTGAAACAGAAAGCCGAGCAACTTGTTTGTTCAACACATTCATTGGAATATTATCTGGAATCCAGCAACATGGTAAAAGAAACTTTATCTTAAAAACTGATCATTATCATAAAGGCAAAACAGACAAGAAACACACGATAACTTAACAAACAGAGTAATAAACTCACCACATGAAATAAGTTTCTCAATATCTGCGGCTAATGAGGCAGGGACACCGCTGCATGATGCTTTAATCAGAATCAGCAATGAAATTAAAGCATCTTTCCAATATCTGACCACTACTGCAAGTGGTGAATGCCCCCAATCTATCAGATCAGAAAGACATTGTGTCACTGCATTATTAAGCACTGTAGTCGGATCTCGGCAAAGCCTTCCAAAAACAACAGGAAGGGTCTCTAATAATCTGATGCAGGTCATCTGGAATAAGAAGAAAGCATCCTTCGTTATAAAAGTTACAGAAACCCTTTGGTTGAGAATTGCCATCTAAGTTTTTGGTCTTGAATATAAGATCTCTACATCCTCAGCATTAACATTTTCCAACAAAGTGGTCAGCTATGGGCCAAATGCATGCATGGAAATTTTTCAAAAGTCTGTAGGCCACATTTTAAGCACTTCAAAATCAACAAAATCAATCATCCCTCATTTTATCTTACTTCTGGTACTAGCGAATAATGAGATCTCATTTTCATATAAATGAAGCAATATTTTGGTAGAACTCAAAGACAATTCAAATGCCAGACTACCCACTGAGGATAAGAGAGAACAGGCACAATACAATTTCCATACATGTGACAGAAAATTCATACTCCAATGCTACCCACAATTAAGAAAAACAAACTAGTTCTAAACAAGTATATGAAGCTGATGACTTTGAAGGAGGAGAAGGATAAGAGCCGACCAGTGGTCTAGAAAACCATGAAGTATCACTACCAGGATACACGTGCAAATTTTGCACTTTTTTTTTTTTTTTTTTGAAACTGGTAACTTTGTATTCCTTAGCATTAAGGGTATGCTGGCCACCTCCAAAAATTTACACTTTACTGAAAGAGAAATACTTACAGTAATCCTAAAAAGTCCACTAACTGAACTTCCTCTTCTACATATTGTTCTTTACACCAAAAACTTAATGAAGTAAAGACCTTCCATTGATCTTCTGCAATGAACTTTCTCTGCCTTTAAAAATTCTGTCGTTTCTTTCCTTCCAAATGTTCCACCAGATGCAAGCAGGAACTGTTTTCCACCAAATCTTCTGACTCTTGCTCCCTCCCTTCTTATCCAACAGCTTAGAAGGTCTGCAGTGTGTTCAGGCATAGTCCAGTTCACCTTAGCCAAATTAATGAACAATGCCCAGACTTGTGCCTTAACTTTACAATGAAGGAAAAGGTGATTGTTTGTCTCTGAGGCCTCCTTGCATAGTGCATCTTAAAGCAATGTTTATTCTTCTTTTCTGCAGTGCTTCATGAGTCAAGCAGGCTCTCCAAGCTACCAGCTAGGTGAAACACTTCACCTTAGTTGGTGCCACACTCTTCCAAATGGATTTCCAAGGTCCTGGTGTCCTCCCTGAAATTTCAATCAAACCCTTGTTGTACAATCTGTTCACAGAGAACAGTCCATCTTGATTATGCTTCCATGTCAATTTATCTGGCTCAAAATTAGTTCCTTGAAATCCACCAATGACTGTCAGTAGTTCTGCTACCCATGCTATTTCCCAATCATTTAGAAGTCTTCTGAAAACTAAATTCCAGCCTTGGGGAGACCACATCTCCTCTATTGTACTATCTGGATTTGTGCTTATAGAAAATAAGCTAGGAAACAGTAGTTGTAATGCCCCCTGTCCACTCCAATTTTCCTTCCAGAAAAGAATCTTGTCACCCCTACCCACCTTGTAGTTAACATTTGCCTTCAGAGCCAGCCAGAAAGCTCTAATGGTCCACCATACCCCCCACACCATAGGTATTTGTCACCTCATTTGTACACTATTTCCCATTTTGGCTCTACTTATGTTGGATTACCTCTTTCCATAGTGCCTGATCTTCCTGATTATATCTCCATAACCACTTCATGAGTAAGCTTTTATTCTGTAATTTTAGGTTCTTCACCCCCAATCCTCCATGCATTCTGCTTTGTTGAACTACTTCCCAATTTACCAAGTGGAACTTTTTTTCCTCATTGTTTCCTTGCCATAGAAAGTTTCTCCTTAGAGTGTCCAAAGCCTTAACCACCTTGCTTGGGATAGGAAATAAGGACATCACATATGTTGGCAAAGAATCCAAGACTGAGTTGATTAAGATGAGTCTTCCTCCCAAGGATAGGTATTGAGATTTCCATAGAGCTAGTTTCTTTTCAGTCTTCTCTATGATGCCATCCCAGATTTCCACTGCTTTATGCATTGATCCCAAAGGCATTCCAAGATAAACAGTAGGCAAATTCTCAATCTTGCAATTCAAAATGCTTGCAAGCACTTGGATCTGCTGCACCTCCTTGACTGGGAATATACTGCTCTTCCTCCAGTTGACTTTCAGCCCAGAACATGCTTCAAAAACCACTAGTATCACCCTCGGATGGTAGATCTGTTCCTGATTTACCTCACAAAAAACTACTGTATCATCAGCATACAGTAGATGGGAGATTTCCATAGCCTCATTAGCCCTATTTCTCACATTAAATCCTCTGATCCAGCTATTTTGAGAAGCAATTCTCATCATGCTGTCCAAGCCTTCCATAGCTATAATAAAAAGGAAAGGGGATAAAGGGTCCCCTGCCTGAGCCCCCTTTCTGCAGGAAAAAAACCCACAGGTTCTCCATTTACTAGAATAGAGAACCTGGTAGTTTTAATGCAGAACTCCATCCACTTTAGCCACCTGCAATCAAACCCCATTTGTCTTAGAGTGTTGATAAGAAAATTCCAGTTCAAATGGTCATAGGCTTTTTCAATATCCAGCTGGCACATCACTCCTGGCTCTTCTCCTCTAAGTCTGGTGTCAATACACTCACTTGCTATTAAAGCAGCATCCATAATTTGCCTCCCCTTTATGAATGCCATTTGGTGCGTATTGACTAACTTGCTCACCACTCTCTTTAACCTTTCTGCCAGCACTTTGAAAATTATTTTGTACACACCAGTGATCAAACTAATGGGCCTAAAGTCCCTTATTTCAATTGCACCCACCTTCTTGGGAATCAAGGCCACAAAGGTGGAATTGAAACTTTTTTCAAACATCTGTTGAGAATGGAAATTCTAAAAAGTCAGCATCAAATCCTCCTACAAAACATCCCAAAATGCCTGGAAGAAGGCCATTGTGTATCCATTCGGGCCAGGTGCCTTGTCAACAGCACACAGTTTGATCCCTTCTCATACTTCATCTTCTTCAAATTGCCTTGACATCCATATTTGCTCTTCTCAAGTAATGCTTTGGACACCTTGAATGTTCAAGTTTGGTCTCCATGCTTCTGTCTCACTGTAAAGGTTCTGATAGAATTATAGAATTGTATTCTGAATATCCATAGGTTCAGAGGAGCTAACTCCATCAACCATTAAAATGTCAATAGTGTTGAATCTTTTGTGAGCTGTGGTCATCTTGTGAAAATACTTTGTGTTTTTGTCTCCACTCTTGATCCATTGCACTCTAGATCTTTGTCTCCAGGCTATCTCTTCATTTCTAGCCACTTCTTCATACTCCATAGCCAACTGAACCTTCTGCAATTGCTCATCTTCAGTCGCGTTCTTGAATAACTTCTAGACTGCCAACTTGCTCCAGTATTTTGTCTTTTCTTTCCCTCCAGTTTCCCTTAGTTTCCCTTATTCTCCTTGCTACATTCTTTAAGTTTTCCTTTTAACAAGTTTAACTTTGCAGCTAACTTGTAGTCTGGTCTTCCTGTAACATCAAAGGAGCTCCACCATTCCTGCACTTTGCCTCTGAAACCATCCACCGAGCTCCACCATTCCTGCACTTTGCCTCTGAAACCATCCACCTTCAACCACCAATTTTCAAACTTGAAATAAGTTTTCTTAAAGGACCAATCTCCGCATGTTAGCATGATTGGATTATGATCAGATCCCAGGTTTGGCATTACGTCCTGTTTGATCTGCAGGAACATTCAATCCCAAAGTGTTGAAAAGGGAAATCTGTCAATCCTAGAGGCAGTTCTGTGATTTGTCCCCCCTCTCAGAGTATAGGACCCCTCAAATAAAGGAGGATCCACCAACTCCACCTCATTGATGCATTCAGAAAATTCCTTCATAGCACCAGATAGCCTGCTACATTCAGTTCTTTCAGATGGGAACCTTGTGACATTAAAGTCACCACAAACCACCCACGAACCCTCACATAAAGCCCTCATAGCACCTATCTCCTCCCACAGTTCCCTCCTTACAATTCTCCCACAATCAGCATAAACTGTTGGAATAAACCAGATGAAATCCTGATTTATCCCACACAATTTACAAGTTAAACTTTGATTCCCATTTTCCACTATTTCCCCTCTCCACTGCCTCTTATCCCATAACACTATAATGCCCCCCCTAGTGCCTAATGACTCAAGCCATACACCCCTCACCCATCTGTTTCCCCAGAGTTGTTGTAGATAATTTCCCACTTCCCCACTCAATTTTGTTTCCACCAGAACATAGATATCAGCCCCCATTGTTGTATTCTACTCCTTACAGTATTCCTTTTACTCTCTATATTCAACCCCCTCACGTTCCAAGAAACTATTTTTATCTTCATTATAAAGGAGTTATTAGTTTCCTCCCCCTACTTCTTGGTTCACTCCTTGGTTCCCCATCTTTGAAATTCATATCAAATATCAAATTTCTTAGCTCCCTAGGAATTGTCTGTTTATTAGCATTATGTTCTACTGAGATAGTTGAAGTTATCCCTTTTTCTCTCCTCTGGTCAATCTTTGTGAATAAAGCTTCGGCCTCCCTAGAGCAACCTTCAAATGCTGCTCCGAATTCCTGGCTCATCCTCCCACAGGTTCGATCTCATCACTGCTTCCTTTTCACATTCAGAAAAATCTGTTTGTATGGGAGTAGACTCTCCCAGTAGAGTTATCTAGTTTGTGTTCCCGTGTTCTTCAATTTTCTCTTCATCCTCTTGACTTTCAGTTGGCAAGACCATCTGCCCATCTTTTTCTTCTTCTTCAAACTCTTGGTACTGATCCATTCCTTTATCTCCTGCATCTTTCCTCCCCGACCTAATATTTAAATTCGCCACTTTCTTGAACCCTAAAACTGGGGAATCTGTGTGAAGTGGTAATTTAGAAGAGCAGGGAATTGAAATTGCCTTTTGCATGTTGGTAGAAGCTTCCCAATTGGCAAAGCACTCGAGGAATTTGGATGCCATCTCTTTCAAGTTGTTGACGTGATTCTTATAGCCACCTACAGTGGAACTATTGGGAGTTTTAAGTTCTGTAGAAGATGCACGTGACCCACCATCAAAGATCTGTTGTAGATGTTTAAATAGCTTTTTTACCAAACGCATCTATAAGAACTGTAAGTCAAATAAATTTACTGATATGCACCAATATGGTGTCAGAAGTACAGCGATCTTAAACAAGAAAACTTTAGAATCCCCAGAAATTTATCAACACAACATGGTATGTCCTCTCTACACCGAAAAATTAAATGACAAAAAAAATTAACATCTTGAGTTGAACTCTCCACTTCTATAAAAGCACATAAAGTTGCAATTTTCCAAGTTTTCCTTCTTCCCGCGTGCAGCAGAATCATCTTCCAACATTCCATTATTTCAACAATAGTTACTTGAGAACACCCATTGGAAGTTAAAGGCAGAGAAGATCGTGCAATAGTTTCGAGGTAAAGCTGCAATGCACTAGGAGCTGATTCACTTTTTCCCCTTGGCCTTTGCCCAATCAACACCAACTAACAAAAATGTGACCTCTCCTTCTTAAATCACCATCAGTGAGAGTTACTCCCGACATTGCACGCCATGTGATAAAAGCTACTTTTTGTGCTTTTGTTTACCATATCGACTTCCTTCATCATTTTGTCTAGTACAATTCAAGATTCTGTGATAATGTCGTGAAATATATTTAATTGCAATAGAAAGTAACTCAAGTTTCAACATATTTGGCCATTCATGCATACAAAAACTAAAAAATTATTCCAGACATGCCGAGTTCATTTCTCTTAAGGAAAAAGTCCAAATATAGCCCTGAGCTTTGCAAATTAGCCATCCATGCCCTCCGTTAATAGTTCACTTCCGAAACAACATTCCCGTTAATAGATCGTATCACATTAATAGATTGTATCACATATGCCCTTGTTATCTAATGGAACTCATTTTGCTGATACTTTTCTTCATAGTGCTTATCTATACTATTTTGCAATGGCTTCATTACTTTGTTCAATCCTTGTCTAACCTTTTTTGTCACGCTTTCTCTTGAGCCGAGGGTCTTTCGAAAACAGCCTCCCTACCTCCCAAGGTAGGAGTAAGGTCTGCTTACACTCTACCCTCCCCAGACCCCACTTGTGGGATTATACTGGGTATGTTGTTGGAGCCCTTTAAATGCCAAGTGTCAGAATTACCCAAACCCTGCCATCTAAGCCCTGTGAAGACAGAAGGAAATGCAATTGAGCAAGAAGGGAGATATTGGGAAAGAAGGGGAAGTCAACGGGTGAAAATGAGGGGGTAAATAGATTTCTTATATAGGGAAAAGTTACTACAAAAATGGACTCTTATACTAGATAAAATATTTTGATACAAATTGCAACTAGCAGGATAATTTTTTTCTTTATAAGACAGGTCAAAGGATAAACTGATGAATATTTTATCATTTTTTTGATCAGGTAAATTTTTTCATTAATAATAACAAGACCAACATGGTCGTATACAAGTGGTATACCAAAAAAGGAGAAACCTACAAAACATGGTTCTCTCCAAAATACACCCAATCCTCTATACAAACAGGAACTACATGGTTAGAGTCCCCCTCTTCCAACCACAACGCCCTCGATTTTTGTCTCCAACTAGTCTCTTCAGCCAAAGCCAAAGAAGCTAGCTCCCCTTTCAGAACTTCTTTTTTCTCCTTTTCCCTCTCATCCAACTCCCTTCCCACCTCTATGCTTTCTAACTCCCCCACCTCATTTATAATCTCCCTCATGTTCACCTCTACCCTCCCAAACACCTCCTTATTCCACACCCTTGAGTGAATATTTTATCATATAGTAGCTTTATACATGGGGATGGGATTGTATTTTAATTTTTCATGAGATTTTGGAGGCAAAAGGGAATGATTTTCCTTGTTTGTTGGAAGTTTCCTATTTATTATGAGTATCATGGTTTTCAAACAACAGAGGCACTCTCAACCTACTCTGCACAACAAGGAGGTAACATGCACTCCTGAACCATAAAGCTGTAAATAATGCATGTACCCAGGAAAGAAAGATATATCACTACACGCTCAGATCCATGCTTTGATGTAGGTTATCTCTTTTTGGTATACGGGGTCTTTTTCCCCCTATTGTCAATAAAATTATTTACCTTATCAAAAAAAAAAAAAAAAAAGATCCATACCTGAGATGGTTTTTGATCTATAAACACCTTCCCAGCTGACAAGCACTTCTGAACAGAGATCCAAGCCATTTCTGAGAGTAAGCAACAAAATTTCTCCCATAAAATGGAACTGACAACTGATTTATGTGCGTCCATGTGCTCAGTTTGAGTTTGCACCACTGGCTGCTTTAGGAATCCCCCTTGAGAAGAAAATTTTGAGATACTAGAGTCCTCAGATGATTTTCTGACTAGAGGTTGGGTACACGAATTCCCTTCTTTTAGTAGTTTGCACAAAACAAAAAAGAAATGATGCAAAGTCTGAAATTCCGATAGAACGCAGTCCAACTGAACCTGGAAAAGAGCCAAACAGAATTATGCCAGACAAATATAACTGGAGAGTAATTCTAACAGTATCAGAAAAAAGCCAGAAGAAATGGAAATCAAAGGCAGTACAGGAGTTGAACCAAAGAAATACAGATACACTCATAATAAATTCCAATGCTAGCTAACACTCAAAAAGAGCAATTCCCTTCATTATTAAATCTTACCAGCTTTAGACCATGCCTTAACCCTGTAAAGGTAGCTGAGAGTGAAGATTGGCTGGAGCAAAGAAACTGCAGTCCACTTGTTAGGCCTCGTGTATTTGAAACTTGTTCAAGAATACACCGACCAACATGTCTAGCATTCTGCAGCAACCAGATAAGGTGGAAACAGCATTAATGCAGAGAGCAAGATTTGGTTGGATAAAATACAAAATTTGATTGACTCAGTTGTCCAATTGTATGGAACTTTTGGGATGAAACTATTACATCGTTGGAATCCACGAGCAGAAGAATCAAACTGTCACTCATCATGGGCTCCCATGTCCACTGCTTCCTTAGCTCCCCTTGCTCCATTCTGATGATGAAATGAGCAGTCGACCTGTAATAACCTCCAGAAAATAATCAAGAAAAGTGTCTATATGAGCACAAATTCTTCTGACCACTAAAAGAACCTCAGAATCAACAGCATTTAGCCATAGGATCAACTGCAAACCTCTTGAAAAGCCTAATTAAAGGTATACACTTTGTTGAGACCTTAATGGAGTTTTTATATTCCACTCCCTCGCCACCATCATTTGAACCAGATGGAACCTTCCAATTCAAAACCTGAGAGATATCTGAACCACAGGTTCTCAACCAATGACCAACTGAAGGTTCAATATCAGAGTCATTATCAGATTCTAGTAAAGAAAGGCGTGACAAAGCCCAGAAAACAGCCTTAGCAAATGATACTGGAAGAATCAAGGGATCAATTTCAACTAAAACCTCAAACCACAACATTGGGACGCACATCCAATCCCCACATAAATCTGATGTTATATCAGCTTGAGAACTAAACTCCTTCCAACAACTGACATCATATTCTTCAAAATCACAACCAAACAAATTTCCTTGGCCCTCTTCTTCATCAAGCTGGAACGGCAAGCATCTTTCATCACTCGTAGCAAGTTGATACTTCAGAATTGAAGTTACCAGAGCTGAAGCATCAGAAACTAAAATAGTTTGAATAACATCAAAGGCAGGTTGACGGAGAGAACTGTGAAGTGATGAATCTTTCAGAGAGCACACAAGAGAAGGTCCCCTGCAGAATTAAGTAGGACAATGAAAAGGCATGTATCAGGAGCCAAATATCCAACATTTAATTTTGGATTTATGGCTTCTTTGAGAAAGCACTCAAGAATGTATGCATATTGAAAGATGTGAATTCCAACAAAGTAATACAATGACCTAGTGTTCATAAAATACAATAGAACATTGAGGCGTTGTTACAATGCTCGCAATGTAATTGATCCAATTGCTTTGGACAATATTGATAATGCCAATGAATGGCTAACCAGAGTTGAGAATGCTGAAGATGAAGCATTTTTTTAGGAGATTCCGATTTCACTTTCGGTGTTGTTGCCGAGGCAATGGGAGTTGAGGAGAACCACTATGGTATAAGGGGGAATACTTCAAGCCAACATAGGAGGGGAAAAGAAGTAGCCACAAGTCATCCCCTAGTTGATGAAGTTGAAGAAGATGATAAGCAATATGATGATGATGGAATACAAGATTTTGACAATCTTTCAAAAGAATAGAATTAGATGTCGAACCATTAATAACTTTGATTTTGTTTGTCCTATGGTCTATGGAGGATATCTATTTTAGTTTTTAATTTGAACTTTTGCTTATATAGATGTTCTCTATTCATTTTGGTATTTTTTACAAAGTTGCGCTTCACCTCAATGAAACGAGCGTTTCGCTTCACGCTTTGCTTAAAGCGTGAAGCAGGGCCTTATCGCCTTTTTCCGCTTCACGCTTTCCTGAACACTGGTACGCACACCTTACCCTTATCTTGGGAGGTAGAGAGGTTGTTGCTTAAGTAAAAGCATTTCAAAAGAAAAGAAGAACAACAGAGCATTATTTTAACAGTAACTACAACAAATTAATACGATAACCGATGCTGAAATTAGTTATTTTAATAACAATTTGGTTATTATAGTACTAAATCATATATTTTGGTATTAGGCGGGGACAGGACTTGAACCTGCAACGATGGGTAGCGCTTGCCATACAAAGAAGGCGAAACTCAGCAGAGTGGGTTTTGCGGCGTAAAAGAACTCGAAGGTATGTATCCACCAACCCATTTGAGGAAAGATGTTTTTGGATGGTGCTGAATATTAGTTGTAGTTAAATGGCGGAGTTGTGTTGTGGATATACAACGGATGGGTTGTAGAGATCGCCGGAGAGCTGACCAAACTGCCATACTTCTGTTGAATACCAGAGACTCAATCTCCCCATTTCCTTAGATAATGGACCCAAGATATTTAAAACTTCCTCGATTTTGGATGACTTATGTGTCAAGCCTCCCTTCCACGCCCGCCTCACCCTCTAATATCAGTGCACTTGTATTCCAAGTACTCCGTCTTGGTTATGCTCAACCTAAACCCTTTGGACTCCAGAGTTTGTCTCCAAACCTCCAGCTAGTTTAGGGTTTAAGGTTCAGGGTTTAGGGTAATTTGCGTGATTCACTTCAAAAAAGTGTACGCTTCACTTCACACTTTGAGCTTCAAGCCCCAAGGACCTTGTCGCTTTTTGTGCTTTTCTCTTTTTTACATTGTATCTTAAACCAGTGTTATCAAAGGTGCGCTTAAGCGCTGAAGCGAGGCTCAAAACATGTTGAGCGCTTCGCCTCGCTTTATGTGCGCTTTAGTGTCGTCATCAAGGCTCTAAGACATACTTTCCTTGCCAATGAGCCTCTCTTGAGGAGGTGACACTAGATGATTGACATTTCACTTTATCATAATATTTTTACAATTTTTTTGTCCATATATTTGTTATTCATGGTTATTATTATTAATCTTGGACTAAACATATATATATATATATTTGTATTTTTGCACCATTGCGCTTTTTTTCATTAAAGCACACGCTTTATTTGCGCTTTGCGCTTAAAGCCCCAGCTGACCTTAGAGCTTTTTTGCGCTTTTCGCTTTTGATAACACTGTCTTAAACAAATCCTTAAGGTAACCAATACAAAGGACAAAAATATCAGTCACTCAATCATATGAATAATTGACCTCTAGGTACATATACATACCACATATGTGCACATTCATATGGCGGAGAAGGCGGGTTCATAGTATAACCTCGGTGAACTATGAGAAGAGCTATCTGCAATATATGGAATCTCGTGATGAATAAGACTGCACATAAATATTAACACGCTTTGAGCTGATGACAAGATAATAACCTGGCAAGCCTTTTTTCTCATGAGCAAGCTGAAGTTACTACTCGCAGTAACTTGATGCAGGAGAAAATAAAGAAGATTTCTCCGTTGCTTTTCATGTTCTCCGTCTTGTAAAGCTTCAAGAGACTGCAGGGTTTACATATGAGAGTAGAAAACATAACTAGGACGACAGATAGATCAATTAAAAGAAGATAACCACATAGTAATAAATTAAATAGCTGAGTGAAAAACATGCCTGTAGAAAAGGCTGGAAAAGATCAAAAATTTCCTTATGGCTTTTCTCATTTCGAGTGTGGAAACACTGACCCAATAGTGTGTTGCGCATCACACTTGGAGATAGTGAAGTCTTCAACCAAAGCTTATATCCTTAACGAAGTGTGATTGGAGATATATCAGGTATTAGCTGAAGGAGTAAATTCAGAATCCTAAAAAGGTATGTATGGAAAACATACCAAGCATCTCAAACAATAATCTTAGACAATTAACTGCATAAGAAAACTCTGGTGAATCATCACTAATATGGTTGAGAACGACACTCAGAAAAATGGGATAGCGATCTAAAATGCCTTCTTCAAAAGTTGGAGGCTCCAAGAATCCAAGCCTTCAAGACACAGAAAATGTAATAATAAGAAAAATAAAAAAGATGAATACAATAGCTAACACACGAGGGAACAGAAGCCAACTACTTCCTACAATGCTTTGATCCCAAGCCATACAGTTACTCGATCCAACTCAACCCTAGGCCTTGGATTCGGAGTAGATGATGGCAAAACGTCTGTTGCCAAATAAGAAATGTATTTCTTCAACAAAGGCTGCAAAGCATCCAAATCTGCAGATTGCCTACAATGAAACAAAGAATAAAAAAAGACATCAGTAAGGTGTGTACATATTAGTTACTCCCACTGTTCTAGTAAGACAAAATAAAGGAAGTCTTTCCTAAAGAATGGCTATTCTAACAATACTTCAGGATACAGATCTAAGTATCCCCCGATCTACACCTGGTCCACTCTTTACTTTCGAGGTCCCTATTCGTATAGAGAATTGGATCTCTTTTGTTGAGAACTATATTTTGATGTAGGTTCTCTTCTTTTGGTATACGGCTTCTACACGGGGATTCCCCAATTGTTAATAAAATTATTTACCTTATCAAAAAAAAAACCTAAGATATTAAGGCAGAAAATCAGAGCCTAATTATTTTCATAGTTTGTTTAAGTGCCAAGTGGGCTATAATGAGCTAACTTCACTTATTTTTCTTCTTTTTGGGATAACTACCTTGTTTATCTCTTGATCATTGACTATTTTACAAGCTGAACCTTTTTAGATTCAATGGGAGCAGCTTCTTCTTCGGTTCTCTGGTTTTGCATGTAAGGAACTTGGGATCTGAAACAACCACTTCCTCAAGCTCCACCTGCAGAACCAAGAGGACCAGCTTGGTTTATTTAGAGAGGAGAATTCAATCAAAGTGGATGGAATATCTTTTAAAGAGTTCATTCAAGCAGGGTAATTTTTTGAAACGTTTCACCGGGCCTTTGTGAAACAAGGCTTTTCACAGAACTCCTCCTTGGGCAATACTCCTTTTGGCTAGCATTTATGAGTTCTCTATTGTTTTTCAATTAGGAGCGCAAGCAAATGCCATCCTCTTAGAAAAATTTGTCATCTATAGTTTTCTTATATTATATTAAGGGTCCCTTATATTAACCACAGTTTTCCTATGTTGTTAGGCCGAGTTTTCCCTAAAGGATTTGCAGTTGAGCAAATTTATCAAACTTGCAGTCTTGTATAAGCACGGAGTTGATCAATATGAGAAGCCCTTTTTCGAATCTCAAGGAAGAAGCAGGAAGGAAAGGTTGATTGCACGTTTTCTGGTAATGCCTCCTTTCTCTCTCCCCCTTGTACCTTTGCCGCCTTTGTGCTTTGTAAATAATATATTCTCCCTCCATTTCAATTTGCTTGTCTTAATTTGACGGGGCATGAAGTTTAACAAAATCAAGAAGACTTTTGAATTTTGCGGTATTAAACTAAAGATGTGTATAATGTACCAAAATGCAATTTAATTTTGTGGTCGTAAACATGCCATGTGGGACGTTGAAGTTAACGAGTTGCCAATTAGGAAAAATGCATTCTTTTTTAATCAAATAAAAAAGAAAGTAAGACAAACAAATTGAAACAAAGGGAGTGCCTACTTATCAAAAAAAACTGAGCATGTCCATACATGTTCCCTCCTCCTTTCTAGTTGTATTATTCATCAGGTATTGCAGAAGAAAGGATTGCCAGTTGTTCAAGCATCTGCGTAAGGAAGCCTTAGAAACAAACAATCACCTTTTTCTGCATTCTAGATACACTGCCCAAATCTGGGCAATTTTTTTTAGTTCAACAAAGTGAACTGGACAATGCCAGAACACACTGCTGTTTTGCTGAGTTGCTGGATTAGAAGAGGGGGAAGTAAGAGCCAAAAGAAATGGTGCAGGATAATTCCGGCTTGCGTATGGTGCACTATTGTATTACTCTGTTTTCATGGTTTGTTCGTTATTCCATTTTCGTCTTGCTTTGAATTGCTTCTTCCTATGCCGAGGGTCTACCGGAAACAGCCTCTGTACCATGGTAGAAGTAAGATCTGCGTACATTCTACCCTCCCCAGACCTCACTTTATGGGATTTCACTGGGTATGTTGTTGTTGGTGGTGGTGGTTTTTGTACCCCATCAATGATGTACTAAATCTGGAGCTTCTAAATGCAGTCTTGGGCGCAGTGTTTTAAAAGGCAGTTTCAAGACTCGCCTCGGGCTCGCCTCGGGTCAAGGCACTAGCAAAATGCCCTGGGGCTCACGTGCGAGGCTTAGTTCCTGTGAGGCTTACGCCCTAAGCGCCTGACTGTACGCCCTAAACACGCCTAACACCCAATGCTCGGGGCTCGCCTAACAGTTCTTACACAATTTATATATTAAATTCTTTAATTAAAATCGTTGACTCTTATAATTCTTTAACAAACGAATGATACTTAATAGTTTTTCATCTATAGAAATAAGAAGATTGAGCGTAACTCAAATAACAAGTCGTAGTATTGCATATTTACTATTTGAGAACATCGTGAGGGTGAATATCACTTAATATTTCTTTTAAAAATACATAACCGATTTGTACATTTTCACTTGTCATTGGTCTTTTGTCCTATATATCAAAATTATTATATTTTGTTATTTAGCTATTTGAAAGTAATTTTCGTTTTATTCATGAAGGAATTACGTTTTAATTATAATACTGATAAAGTTTATTGATATAAAATGAATAGTATGATAGTAATATTGTTTTAAAAAATTGTGATTTTTTCATTGTTTGAAAAGCTAAGATGTTAGAGTTGATTTGTATTCCATAATAGCTTTTATTTCATTATATTGTTTATACTTGTAAAATTATGTTATATATAATTACAAGTTGTGAGCAGGGGTGGCTCAAGGGTGAGGCTAGTAAAGCTTTTGTTTCAGACCCTCAAACTTTCGAGGCCCCAAAAAATTTTACCGATGAATTTTATGGTTTAAGTTTCTCTTAAATAATATTGAAGATTGTAAAAAGAAGTACAAAATATATATAACAAAAGAAATAAAAAACACTATCTACGTTTTAAAACTTTGAACTAAACTACTCAAATCTTCATATTATTAAATAAAGTTTTTATAATAACATCCTAGGTAATGTCTTTAAAACACATGGCTAATATCTTATTGACTTGAATTGATCCTCACTAATATAAAGACTAATGTTAGTATTATCATTTATTTACTTTTTTCTTTTACTTTTTTAATGTAATTTTACCTATTTAAAAATATTTTTTGTAATTATAATATTTTATGAATACTAAAAATATATACCCGTGGGGCTTACGCCCCGTGTCTTGGGACTTATGCCTCGCCAGGGCAAATGTAAAACGCCTACCTTACGCCCCCGCCTTTTAAAACACTGCTTAGGCGGTGAAGTTGGTACCTTAACAACTTCAATACCTTGGAATGCCTCTAGAAGCTAAATCTAAATCCACACAAATCTGGAATAATGTGATTGAGAAGTGTGAAAAGAAATTGGTAAGATGGAAGACTCAGTATTTGTCTTTGGGTGGTAGATTGACTCTCATTAACTCAGTTCTTGATGTTCTTCCAAAATATATGATGTCCTTGTTTCCTATACCAGCAGGGATTATCAAGAAGTTGGATAGCATTAGGAGGAACTTTTTGTGGCAAGGGAACAAAGAAAGGAAAGGATACCACTTGGTCAAGCGGAAATCTCTACTGGAAGGTAAGAGATATGGGGGATTGGGTATTAAGAATCTAAATATACAAAGCAAGGCACTCAGAATGAAATGGTTGTGGAGGTATACTAATGAAAATCAACCTTTGTGGGGAAAGGTTATAAGAGCTAAATATGAGGAGGAAGATAATTGGATGACCAAGGAGGTTGCTACACCTTATGGAGTTAGCCTATGGAGATCCATCAGAGTCCTGTGCAATGAATTCAAGCAACATACCAGTGGTTAATGGGGAAAAGACCGACTTTTGGAAGGATGATTGGCATGAGGCAGGCAAACTGGAATTGTTTTTTCCAGACATACACAATCTAGTCTCACATCAACAAAGGACTATAGCAGCATTGTGGACACCTCAAGGATGGAGATTTACTTTCAGAAGGCAACTTAATGATTGGAAAATCCAAAGAGTGGTTGATTTTTTCAGCAAAAATTGAGCAGTTCAATGGACTAGAGACAGGGCAAGATGTTTTATGGGGGCAGGATAATAATAAGGGCTCTTTCAAGGTGAATTTAGCTTACAGCAGGATGAACCACCCCAATCAACAACTAAATAACTGGCCTTGGAAAAACATTTGCAAACCCAAAATCCCACACAAAGTTGCATGTTTTGTGTGGCTTCTGGCTAAGGAAGCAGTCCTGACACAAGACAATTTGATGAGGAGAGGAATACCTCTATGCTCCAGATGTTTCTTTGTGGTGAAAGAGCAAAGACAGTTAACCATCTATTCCTACAAAATGCAGGGTTACAGGACAACTTTGGAGATTATTCTTAAATCTTAAAGGCATATCATGGACTATGCCTGGAAAGATTACAGAAACACTTCAGAGTTGGGAGGAAGCAGGGTTGTTGGCTAAGAACAGAGGTAGATGGAGGATTGTCCCTGCTTGCATCTGGTGGACAATTTGGAAAGAGAGGAATTCTAGATGTTTTGAGAATGTAGAGAATAGTATGCAGAAGGTGAAATTCAGTTGTATTTTGATCCTATGTTTTTGGTGTAATCAGATATACTCCAATGACACTGTCTCTATCATTGATATTTTAGATTCAATATAGAACAGGAGAGTAGATTTTTGGAGTCCTCTTGTAATATGGTTTCAGTACAACCTATGTACTATTTTGCTCATTATGGAATATAGATACAGTTATGAGTTTCAAAAAAAAAAAAAAAAAAAAGGACTCTTATACCACACTAAAGATTAATTACCTTATACTTGTCCATTGTCAAAACATGTTTGCTCGACCCAAAATGACGACATGATTTTCTCTTGATAAAGTAATAAATTTCAGAAAAAAGCTTGCCTGTATACAAGAAGTATACCAGAAAAATAGAAAACCTTACCAGAAGACATGATTTTCTATAATAACACCCAACCATCTACATGTAGGAATCCTATGGGTGCACCAAAAAGAAATAAGGGAGAGCTATTCCCACATATACTTGAATTGGCTAGAGTTACAAACCACAGATTGTAGCCGCACGCAAAGTCATATAGAAACAGTACCTCAATTTACTCATGCGTCCAGCCAATCGCAAACCTATAGAACGAGTTCTTCGGCCTTTATGGAAAAGTAATGCATAAACTCCCTAAAATATAAAAATGGAAAAAGCCAATTAAGATGATTATAACAAAAACAGTTGAAGCATAATCTCACGTAGAAACATCACGCTTAGAAACGCAGGTCAAACCGGATACTGCTGGTGTCCACCCAAGGTCAGTTCATGAGTTTTATCTATTGCGTCAATGAATGTCTCAAATTCACTTGCCAAATAAGAATCATCTAACAAAATCGGGAACATCAAAACCTGCAACTCAAAAAAGAGAGCTCTATCTCATCATAGAAATAAAAATAACAAATAATCACAAATCAAGATGGAATGGAAGAAAATGAGAAAGGAACAGATGAAAAGTGCACACTGTAACCAGAGTGCATCCGCGCTCGACTTTCATTTTCGATGGTATTTGCACACTGATGCACATTAGAGATTATTTTCTTTTCACACACATTTAGAGATGATTCAGCTGGATAACCAGGCAGGTCAATCCATCTTGTTTACCAACAAGACAGATAATATCAGGCACTCACTTATACAGAAATTTCGTGTGTGTGTGTGTGTTTTTGGGAGAGAGGGGGGGGTAGTTTTCATTTCCCATCTCAAGGAGAGCCCTTTATCCACCACTTAGCCTTATCCCCTACTAGATTAATGACACGAATTTAAACTTAACACTTCCAAGTTTTTAGGTATTCTACGTCCATGTTGTTATTACCTTGTCAGTCATCCTTTGGTTGCTTGATTATGTTTTATTGCTGCTATTTCATTGGGTTTTGGATTCCCCTGTTGCAGTTTTCTTAGTAAGTAGCTATCCATTAGGGAGCTTGTGCAGCACTTTGGCTAGCAGGTTTCAGCTGGTTGACGGTAAGAAGTTTGCTAGATCTCCTAGCTATTTCCTTCATATATTCATAACTTATCATTGAGTATGAGCAGTTTTAAAATGAAGATATATTTGAAATTTGCATGTGATTGTTCCCTCCCCTTCTCTGCTTCTTATACCCTGTGTCCCTCTTCTTCTCTGAATTTTGGCTGCAGCAAACGCAGTCACCTCTTCCTCTACTCATTTCCCCCTCTCTTTCCCTCTCTTTATATATTTTCTTTCTTTCTCCTTCCTTTTTTTCACAATTTTCCGCTACTGCAACAGCTTTCTACCGCGATCTTTCTACTTGAGAGCAATCTAAAGTCTAAACTTGCTCTTTTATTACAATTAAAATTAAGGATGCTGCATCAACTGAATACAATCCTTCTCCTGGTACAACTTTTGGATAAAAGGAAAGACACATCCAGAAGCATGTGTATATCTAATGCAAATAATGAACCAAAAGGTTATTTGAAAAAGATGGACCGCAAGTATTGGTGCTTCATATGAAGGAGGGAGAAAGGTGAATGGAAACACCTCAAACATGACGCTAACAATTTCTCCACTGCCATGCACTATGTTGTACTCTCCACATCTTATTCTGTTATTAATCTCTTTAAGATGTTGACTGATTCTTTCTTCGTCAAGAGTGCGCAAGACCTCAAGAAGAGGACCAATGGTACTAGGGTCATATTCTGTACTATAAAGCTCTTGGGCTTGATGGTATTGACATATACATTGAGTGCACTGGCGCATTTCCCTAGATGTTCTGTCCCGTAGGAGCTTTAGAGGAGAATCACTGCGATCATCCTTAAAATAATTATAGAAAGTCTCCAGAAGAGGTCCCATCAGGTCCCAGGAACCACACCAAATATGATTTTCTTCGGGCAAAAAGATCAAGTAGTTGAATGCATCTGAAAACCTGCACACAAAGGAAAACGGACTAAATTTGGCTGGCACGTAGAAATGGGAAAATATAATTTTGATCAGTAAGAGAAAGATAAGAACATAAATAAAAGGGGATATATTGAAATGGAAGTATGGCACGGTCTCCCTTTCGGTAGTTCTGAGTCTAATGATGAAACGAATGGCTAGTGTGGACACATATAAGTACCTTTTGCTCCAACTAGGAAGGAGAATTGGGAGGTAGAAACTCAAGAACTTAGAACACATGGGTATGGGGTAGAAGAAGCAAACACGTGGAAGTCCAGATAAATCCAGAAGTTCTCTGACACTTGTAACCCTAACTCCATTCTTGAGCTCTGAATATCACAAGCCTGGTCTCTTTATTTTATGCTATTTACATTATTGCATTTTACGTAGCTTTCTACAAGGAAAAAAGGGTTCACTAGTCTTTCAAACAAAATGAATTGATTATCCTAAAGCCATTTTAGCGGTAAAAACATGGTTTATTCAAAAGAAGAGGAAGAAGCAAACCATTCTTCTTTGAGGTGGCGGAAACGATGTCGCTTGAGAAGGTCAATGTCGTTGTCGTCTTCTTCTTCGATGCCCCTCCATCGGTCCAACAGCTCTCTCCTTGTCACCACTTTCTTCGACATTCCTTCAATTCTTAGGGTTTTCGACCTTCCCTATTTTGCTCACTGTGAGGGTGGGAAACAAAGCATCAAAATTTCTCTGCGCGTAAACGGAAATGCATCAAAATTTTCCTGTCTTTTACATTAGTTTTCTTTCTTTTCTGGCGAAAAGACTTCCTCGGTTTGAGAGAAATGGGCCTAGCGGGTAATTTAAAGTACGGAAAAGGGCCAAAATTACTCATCAACTTTGAGAAATAGTTTATTCATAACCTTATATTTTTTAAAAGTAATTATCCTTATCGTTATCTTATGGCCAATTATTATACTTATGTCTAATTGCTGCTATGTGGCATCATCCTAAGCCTTCAAAATTATTTTCCCCTCAAATAATTTTTTACCCACTAAAATAACCCAACCCGATTAGAATTTTTTTTTTTACTGCCAAACTAATACGGACCCAACATTATTTTCCCCTCATCTATTTCCCTTCAAAATTATCTGTTAAATGAATAAACTGGAATAGAGTGGTTAACAAAACAATCTGTTAAATGCTTGTTTTGGTTGTTTGGCTACACATGCTACCAGCATAACTCAAAGATAAATTGCAAAAGATAGGCTGCATTATGTGCGGTAAATGGCTACACAGGGACTGCAGCACCAAATATATATGTTGCCATCAGCAAGTTTCTTTTTCTTTTAATAAGGTAAAACCATCAACAAGTTTCTTAAATGATATAGAAGGTAGAGATGACATAATAATAGAAGAAAAGAGTGGAATAATAGATGAGGGGAAAATAATTTTGAAGGGAAATAAATTAGGGGAAATAATAGATGAGGGGAAAATAATGTTGGGTCCGTATTAGTTTGGCTGGAAAAAAAAAATCGAGTCGGGTTGGGTTATTTTAGTGGGTAAAAATTATTTGAGGGGAAAATAATTTTGAAGGCCTGGGATGATGCCACGTGGCAGCCATTAGACATAAGGGTATAATTGACCCCATAAAGATAACGGTAAGGGTATAGTTGGCCCCAAAGTATAACGAAGGGTATGAATGAACTATTTCTTAAAGTTCAGGGGTAATTTTGGCCCTTTTCCGTTTAAAGTAATATGCCACTCTATAACAGTACCCGCGTATAACAGCATCTCTCTATAATGGTCAAATTTTATTAAATTCAATTTTTTATATTATATTTTACTTTTCTATAACAGCATTTCACCTATAACAGCAATAGCCAATTTTATAACAGTACGCTCTTTATAAAATTACCCCATATAACAGCTATCTTTTTTTTTATAATATAATAATTGACCATCTTTATAAAAATAGAATATCTATGATCACTAATAATAAATGTATAAATATTGACTAAATATTTGATCATTTAATACACTATTTATGACAAAAAAATATCATATGAATATATATATATATATATATATATATATATATATATATATATATTCATTAGTAAACGATTTTTCTTCGTTGTACAAAGTGTGATTAAGTTTAGAATTTGACAATTAAAAATTAAAATTAGATTTTATGCATCTTTTTTACCTATAACAGCGAAGTTTTATTTAAATGTCAATGCTGTTATAAGTGTATACCAGTCATTCTCTATAACAACTGAAAAATTTCGGACCCAACGATACTGTTATAGAGAGGTTTGACTGTATAAGGGTTTTGGAATTAAATTATGGCCTCATAATTAAATTATGGCCTATCATATAAGGTAAACTTTTAGTTATGCCTTAAGGAAAAAATTTGCCTTATGAGACAGACTTTTAGTTATGTCTTAAAAAAAAGTTCTATCTTATGAGGCAGATTTTTAGTTATGCCTTAAGGCAAAGTCTGTCCCATAAGGCATAACTTTTCCCTAAGGCATACACTTAGTTATGCCTTAAAGAAAATTTCTGCCTTATGGGTAGACTTTTAATTATGCCTTAAGACAAAGTTTGCCCTATAAGGCATAACTTTTCCTTAAGGCATAGACTTTACCTTATAAAGCAAAATCTATGCCTTAAGGAAAAATTATGCCTTATGGAGCAGACTTTTAGTTATGCCTTGATACAAGAACTGATACGCGGAAAACAATAACAGAAACTAAAACAATAATAAAATGAAAAGAAAAGGATAAATAAATTGACACAAAAGAAGACACAATTTGGCAACCAAAGTTTTAGATTAAGTAAGACCTCCAAATTACATACAACTAAGCACCTAATCTCTTAGGATGACTCAAGGGAATTGAATTCCCAAGCAACCAATCCTCTCAACAACAAGAATCAACGAGAGCTTATTCCATAAGCCTCTTATAAGTTTCTCTCTCTAGAGACAACACTCGACACTCAATTTTCATAATTCATCAAAAGCCTCAAATGAAATAAAAGACTAACTATTTATACTAAAACATTAAGGAAGACAACTACACTATTACATAACTACCCTTAATGAAATAAGGGCCCCGTTTGACTAACCTTCCTTTGGAGAAGAAAGTCTTTGAATTTATGAAGTGGCCTCTTTTGCAAGCATAGCCTTTCTTTACTCATTTGGCCACTTCGATGCTCATCTATCTCCAATCCGTCCTCCCATGCTATCATCTATCATTACAAGCAAGTTGATCAACATAAATTCCAACACTAGCTGGTAGTATGTCAAGCTCACAAGATTGTCTAACATGATCACCACATGACAATGTACTACCATTCAACTCACACGTGTCAACACTAGGTGGACACAAATTGATCCTACAAGAAGAGTCAATTTGGTCATCAAAAGGATCAACTAGTGTATGAGCACACTTAGCAATTGATAACACACTATCACTTAAATCACAAGTGTCAACACTAGGTGGACATAAATCGACCTTACAAGAAGAATCAATTCGATCATCAATAGGATCAACTAGTGTAGGGATACTTTCAATAATGACATTATTAATACATGGCAAAGAATCATTAAGCTCAATGCAAGGCAAACGTTCTCATACTCGAATTGACATCAAAATCACTTAAAGAAGTAAGAGTATTAGGATAAGTTATTTTACCTTCATGTTCATGTAAGGGGTCTTCTTTGCCTTGAGCTACCAATGGTAAGTTCATTCGACCAATGGAAGAGATGGTCTTGGCCTCCGTTCTTGCCTTCAAGCATGGGTTTTCCTCAAAAGAGATAACCTTCAACGACTCGTTTTCACTTATATGTGACTCGGGATAGAAGGCCTTCCAGTTCCTTTTCAATGTTGCCCAAATCTCACTTGGAGTTTCCATAGATGAAGGTATACGTTGAATTTGTGGCATTCCACAAGAGGCACTTTGCTTCCTCTCTTTCGGCTTCTTCTTTTGGAAAGTGGTTTTGCTCCTATATCCCTTTTCATGTGGTCCGGGATAATGGCCTCTTAAGCTCTCTTTCATTGCATCCCAAGTATTAAATGGATCTCCCATCTTGTATGCCCAATAGTGTGCAAGCTTCTTCCCAAAAGTCCCAATAGCCAATTCATCTTCTTTCCCTGGGAATAATGGTAACTAGCAAAGATTTCATCTATCATAAACTCCCATTTCTCATATTCTTCTCCACTAGCTTCCATTGTTAAGATAGGCCATTCAACATTATTTTCTTGCACCTTTTCAGTTAGAGTATTTCTAGTAGGTATATGTGGAAAGAGAAGTTTCCCCCTTTTATCCACTACATACCGATGCCAATCTTGCTCATACGAAATCCCATGTACTTTAAACCAAGCAAACCCTAAACACAAGTCACATGTATCCATAGAAAGCACTTCACACCATATTTCCTCTTGATAATCCCCAAAAGAGAAGAATATCTTCATCATCTTGCCAACCCAATATCCCATTGGGTCTTGGTAAGGGTATCTTTTTCTAACACAAGACAATCCTAGCCATTCAACCGCTCGAGGAGTAATGTAAATGTTACATCTCGAGTTTTCGTGCGTTGTCGTATCGTAAGGTTTCTAACATGGTAAGAAGGTATTTTTTTGAGGTAGTTAAATAGTATGATAGTCGTACGTTAAGTTTTGAAGTCAAATGAGTTGTGATATGGAAGTCGACAAAGGTCGTCGCAAGTTACGTTTGTAAATTTCACTGAAATTTGGGTCAGATGCGAAAGAGTTTTTCTCTCAATATACTTGGAGTTATGGGGTGATCCACCTATAAAATCTAAGGTCTACGAGTCTAGTTTACAGCGCATTTAACCGTTTGTCGATACGACATCCGAGTAGAGATAAATTCGCATTTCCGTGCAAGGGGTGCAAGCGCACGGAGCAGTGGGCCCAACTTAAGTGATATAAATAGAGGCCCCAACGTTTTAGGCCCTCATTTTCATCAATATTAAACCCTAGAACAGCCCTTATACTCTCCCAAATTTATTCTCCATCAATCACAACTAAGTTCAAAGGCAAATCAAGTGATTACAACATAAGGAATCACATGATAATCATAGAATCGTAGATTTCTCGTTGTTTCGATTTTCGAAAGAAAGCTTCATCTTGGAATAACTTAAGTTGCAAAGTATTATTCAACTTTTGAGGTATGATTTAACCTTCTCTTCATCTTTTTGAGCCTTACAAGTAATTAAACCTAGAAATTAGGTAGAAACCCCCATAGAATAAGCTTTTGCAATTCTTATGAACTCTTATGGAATTGGCTTGATTGTTGGGCTGTTTTATATAGTTTTAACATGTTGCTTGGAGTTATGGTGGTATGGATAGGATTGTATTGATGAGGGGGAGTAGGAAAGTAAAATTTTGTAGCATTTTGCGGGAAAATTGAGCTACAAAAGAGCCTACGAACTTATGCCCGCGAGTTGCTTGCTTAAATGTCTAAGTGAAGACTTTCATGAGCTATGAGTTTGATTTGATCTTGAATAGTTCGTTTTGTGTAGGTAGTCATTCATAAGGTATTCAAGGACCCGGAAGACGCAAATAGCTCTATCAACGAGGTATGTAGGGTCCTTCTTTATATCTTTCGGCATGACTGGAACTCGAAGGAATGTTTATTGGATTGTTTCATCGAATTCGAACCGCTCCACTTCAAATTGATAAATATTATTAAATTTGCCCTTTTCTCAAGAATGACTCACATCGAAGAAGATATAAGTATTCTCATCCTTCCTTGTTCGTTGCTCAAAGAGAATTAAAATTATTTTGTTCGTTCTTTTTCCGACGTTCATGTTGATCATGGTTACTGATAGCTTGAACATGATGTCTACTTCAAACAAATCTGTATTACGTAACTTTCATGTTTCTTGTGTTGGTTGTCTCATAGTTGGAAACCAAAGGACGTAGGGACAATAACGATAGTCGAAGGATAACGACGATAGGTCACTTCGACTCTTGTCATGATATCTCTTCTGAGGTTGGTCTTGCATTGCACTTATATATATATGTGTGTTTATTTTCATTACCGAGCCGCGCTATAGTCGGCCGGGTAGACACTTATATGTGCACCTAGACATGTTTCTTCTTTACCGAGCCGTCTTTGTGGCGGCGGGTAGGCACGTAGGCTGTGCGTGCCACGCGATCGGTTGGGCAGAGATGATGTTATGATGATGAGCTCACCCCACAGAGGGATTTATTATTGTTATATGATATGATATATGCCTCCACAGTGAGGAATGATTTTACGAGCACACATTTACATTTATGTTGTGGTTATGGTCGCCCTCAGTGGCTTTAAACAGAGTTTCAGGTTGTTTGTAAATCTCTTCTCATATTATTTACATTATTTGTGCTTGTGCTTACCGCCCTACATATTCAGTACATATTTCGTACTGACGCCTTTTGTGCGCTGTGTTCATGCCCACAGGTGCTGATAGACAGGCCGGCGTGCCTCCGCAGTAAGACACTGAGATCAGCGATTGAGTGTCACACTCCACTCCTTCGGAGTTGCTGGTTGTGAGTCTATAGGTACAGATGCATATGTATATGTATAGTTTTGGGGTATGTCGGGGCCCTATCCCGATCTGTTGATATTGTGTTGCTCTTTTAGAGGCTTGCAGACCAGTTGTCAGTGTATATATGTTTTGCATGGCCTTGTCGGCCCCCTGTACAGTTGGCATGACTATATAGTCTTGTTGGCCTTAGCTATGTATATATATATATATAGGTTGTTGTTGGGTTCTTCTGCGTGCAGGATTATACATTTGGTTCTTGTTAGTGTCATATTGCAGCCTTGTTGGCCTACTATTCATATTACATGTCACAGATGCCATGGTTGGTTCGCTCGGGCCTTCGGGTGCCGAGTGCCGGCCACACTCCCCAAGGTTGGGGTGTGACAGTAACAATCACGAAAGTAATCATCAATTTCAAGGCAAAATCCATCGTGACCAAACAGACTCACCAATATTGATTGGAATCGCTCTTTAAGCTCAATTTTCATCTAAACCTTAGGTGTCACTCTACTCACAACACTTTCAGTAGTTTTAGTTGGGGATGACCTCATATTCATTAGACAAGTACGCTCTTCGATGGGTGAGGGTCTAGAACATCCACCACCACCACTTGCAAATTTAGAACGACTACAAGTGGACTCCTCATGACCTCGAGGCTCATATTCATCATAAGTACTTGATACTTCATTATCCTCGTACTCAATGTCACCACCTCCATCACTAGGCTTATCACAAGAAGAGTAAGAGTTGTACCTCGAAGTACCTTCATAATCATGAACTTCACTATACAAATTGTCACAAGGTTCTTCTACCTCATAATCTTCTTCACATTCACCTTCGAAATAGTAATTCTCTCCTCTAAATTACTCATGGTCATCATTTCCTATATAGCCCTCGTAACCCCCTTCGTCACATTCTTGGTTGTTTCCATAGTCCTTCTCATCATAATCACACTCGTCATCATTATAACAATCAAATTCGTTTTCACATGAATCGGAATCCATAGAGAGGACACTTCAACAAAAATAATCAAACAACGTTAGTAGTAAAGCAAAGCTTACAATCTCGTGTTTACACTCTTTTGTGCTTGGCTAGCACCTCTCAAATGAACTCACACTTTCTTGCCTTTTACCACTCAACTGGATCGATCGATGTTGAATCTTGTTTAGATTCGGTGGGTTGCAAGGTGCACAATATCTACTTGAGGTCGAAATGGATTCTTGTTCAATCAAAGAAAGGACGACTCAATTTAACCTAACGGACTTGAACCAAAGAAGTTTCAACGAGATTAAAATGAGAAAAGAACGAAAAGAATTAGCACGAACGAAAATACGGACACAAGAACTAATTAACTAGTAAGTAAGGACAATTACTTAAATTAATTAGCTAAGAAAAAGAATTATCAATTGCCTATAGAAACTTAGAAACGAAGAAGAGATGAATCTGGTTTGAAGAACAGACTTTCAAGGAAATTTTGGGTAAATGCGGGCAGAACTAGGGGTTGTGGATTTGTATATGAGTTGTTCTTGGCATGAAATACGTCCCTGTAAGTGGCTGAAGAAGGCCTACAGGTGGTTGGACCCGCGTAGGTGGTTTTTTTTTAAGGTACGTAGGTGGCTAGTTTGGTTTACGTGGGTGGGATTTGGGCTGAATTTCAGGTAAATGCAGTGGGATGGGTGCGTGACCGAGGTTTGAAGGTGCGTGGGTGGTTCTTGGCTACGACTTGGTCATGTGGCTGAGAGCGTTTAGGGTTGCATGGGACACGTTGAGGTACGTGGGTGAAACCAAAGAAGGTTTTTATTTGCCTTGGCTTGGACGTGGGTAGGTCACGTAGGTGGGTGCGTGGCCGAGACTTGGCCTACGTGCTGGCCTGCTTTGCTTGCGTGGACGAGCTGCCTATGCGGCTAGCTGCATGGCTGCTCACGTGTGGTCCACGTGGCACACATGGGGGCCACGTGGCACACATAGGGTCCACACGTCCTCTCCTTTTTTAGATATTTGCTTTGATTTTTGGACCCACACAGCTTATTATTTGCCCTTTTTGGGTAGAAAAACACCTTTTGCCCAAAATTTATGGAACAAACACCCCCTTTTACATCACCTTCTTCCTCTTGAAGATATGAACACCCACAAGAACAATTCAAAAACCCAACTACCCTCAAAGCAACTCCAATTTCGCTCAAATTTCGGATCTAAGTTCTGTTTGATGTGGAGAACAAAACTCAATAGGTTTCAACCTCCAATTTCACCTCCTTCAAAAAAATTCACTTTCAAGTTCTTGAAGCTTGAAGTTCCTTTAATGGTGGAAGGATCAAAACAACCCGGATTGACTTGAAACTTTGGATTTAGACTCTAAAAACACTAGAGAACAAGAATCTATTGTCGAAACAACAAAATCAAACAAAACTTTTTTTGGGGTTTTATAGGTATTTTCAATTTTTTTTTGTAGGAATCAAATCACAAGACTAGATTTGCTAGGGCAAACCTATTGGTGGCTTTGATACCAATTGATAAAAGAATGGATACAGGGAAACAATAAGGGAAATGAAAACAACAATAAAATGATAAGAAAAGAAAAGAAAAGGATAAATAGATTGACACAAAAGAAGAGACAATTTGGCAACCAGAGTTTTAGATTAACTAAGACCTCCAAATTGCATACAACTAAGCACCTAATCTTTTAGGATGACTCAAGGGAATTGAATTCCCAAGCAACCAATCCTCTCAACAACAAGAATCAACAAGAGCTTATTTCATAAGCCTCTCATAAGTTTCTCTCTCTAGAGATAACACTCAACACTCAATTTTAATAATTCATCAAAAGCCTCAAATGAAATAAAAGACTACCTATTTATACTAAAACATTAAGGAAGACAACTACACTATTACATAACTATCCTTAATGAAATAAGAGCCTTATTTGTCTAGTCTTCCTTTGGAGCAGAAAGTCTTGGAATTTATGAAGTGGCCTCTTTTGCAAGCATAACCTTCTTTACTCATTTGGCCACTTCGATGAACATCCATCTCCAATCCATCCTCCGATGCTATCATCCAACTTGGAAGCCCCGGGATGGTTCTCAAAAGGTCCTTGAGGCAACTCGACTTGCATCATGCCTTAAGGGAAAGTCTACCCCATAAGGCATAACTAAAAGTTTGTCTTTTAAGGGAAAGTTCTGCCCTCTCCGCTAGACTTTGAGTTATGCCTTAAAGCAAAGTCTGCCGCATAAAGCAGAACTTTTTGCAAAGCCTTGCCTTGCAATTTTATTTTTATTTTTTTGACTAAGCAGGGGTTCTGTTATATCCCGTATTTTTGTACGTCGGGATATTTTAAGCTAATCGCGACAAGTTAAGGACAAGACTATTTTGGGATCCAAGGTAGAGACTTTTAACCTCCGATTTTGTTGTAATGCACAAGTTGCTTATAAATTTTATTTGGTATAGAATTATTATTGGAGATTAGGGATTAATTAACCATGATTAGATTATTAAAGTGGGATTAAGACTTAATCATTTCATTAAT